>NC_050600.1:1307711-1380211 GCF_013368585.1 Megalops cyprinoides | reverse complement strand
GTAGTATCAGTTACTGCTGAAAACACGGCTAACAGGCTAACAGGAAATTACACATCAGGGAAACTGAAAAGCAAAAACTTCCTCAGCGAGCAAACAGTAATAAGCAAAACGCAGTCCCTGAATGTGGACAGATCCTGGGCGCTCGCTGTAAATGTCAGCGCTGTGGACGTGCAGGGTAGCGGTGGTGGGGGAGGTGGGGTGGTGAGAGAGGAGAGATGAGGGCACGCAGAGTCTGTGGGAAGCACTGACAGCTCTGATCACCTCTCATCACTTGGAGATATTCCCCAATTAAAGCCCTTCATCATTCAAGCTCCTCTTCCCGTCAAAGTGACTCACAGTAGATGGAATAATTCGTGTAACATCTGCCCCACCCTTAGTAATAACCACGATGTGTGCGCAATACAACGCCGAGGCAGATAAACAGGATTTGAACCCGTGGCCCTCTGGCCTCTATCCAAACATCCCCACCACTACTCCATTACTGTTGATACCTATGAGTTTATAGACCAGAAACTTCTGTGCCATCGTAATGACCAAAATACGTTGTCAGTGACTAAAGCCACGTAGGCACTAGGGACTCAATCTCTGGATAAAGTCCTTCAGCCAAGAACCATAGATAAAGAAAGATTATTGTGTTAAGCATCTGTTATATGAAGCTATGATGACAAACCAGACATTGCAGGGCTCTTGGAGGGGCTGCCCATCCCTGCTGCTGACCCAGGGTCAGTGAGCTACGGCAGATCAGCCTGCTTTCTCCAGCTTTCCAGCAGTTGCTCCCAGATCAGCAGGAAAAGCAAACATGGCAAGGCGTTATCGGAGCTGAGTGAGGTGGTGTGGAGTGACGCTCACCTGGACACACACCTGCCACCTTTAAATTACATTATCAGTACATGAGAAAATCTCATGCTTATTAAACTTGCTGGGTCCTCCAACCCCAGAGTTGGAGTAGACCTCTGACTGCTGGCTTTTGTTCAGGCTGGAGTACCGTTGTGAAACCCTGACCTACTGTCCCCTCAGCCATTCAGCAGTTTAAAGCAGCTAACTGTGCTGTGATGTTAACGGGACACCATTATGCCAGTGTTTATTTCATATTTATTTGGAACAAACTGTGGAAGTTCTGTTGACACTACGGGGCCAGTAATGGGAAACAGACAGTGCATGTACAGGGCTGGGTGGGAGAACCTGAAGAAGATTTCTTTCCAGAACAGAGCAGAGGTTAATTAAGATTATCTTTGATTAGTGCTCCAAAGAGATTCAGTCAGGAATCATCCTTTCTTTCTGAGAGAAGGTCCTCCTGTTTCTCCACAAACAGCTCCATCCCGAGCCAAACCGCAGGGACTGGGGGAAACCGTGCAGTGAGCTGCGATGCAAAACAGACCACCCTGCCGGTTTCTCCATTCACCATTTAGAGAGACGCGCCCATCCATCATCATGTTTCAAAGAGCTACTTATCTCCGCTGTGTCTAAGAGAGAGAGAGAGGAGAGAGAGTTTATCTCCTCTCAAAAGCCCTCTGATGGATGAGCTTAGGCTACGGCTCATGTTTACTTTACAGAAAAGTCCAAATATGAAGGAAAGCAGACACTACAACAAAATGTTGTCAAACTCAGAGATCCTCCAGGTCCAGGCGTAGCTGTAATGTCATTCGCTCATGGAGGGAGAGTAGAGCCAATGGCAGGGTGGAGGAGCAATCTCCCTCTCAAGGCGTGACAGTGATCTAATGTCCTGCTGCGAAGTTACAGGCATGGACATGATCTGAACCTAACCTGGAGCTGAAGGATCATGGGATATTTCACAGCCATTTCTTGTGCCTGATGAGCGAGAGTAAACCCTGTGTATTTCTTCACAGGCATCTGAGCGTACTGAAGAGGCCAGCTCCTCTCCATCTGAAGCCCCGGGGGAACCGCGGTGATGCACACGAGGCGGGGCACTGCCGTCACCATAGCACCCAGGACCAGGCCCTGGAGATCACCTGCTCTCACCTCGGGGAGGTTTGACTATCTTGGTGGCACATGGCATGGCAGCACCGCTTTAAGCTGTTCTTCAAATCCCAGCACCCATATGGCTCAGAAAGGCCCTGAGCTAAGCCAATACATCAGGACTGATCACACCTCTTATGATGGAAAAAATCTAATAAAAATAAGAAAATCTCCACCCCAGGAAGTAGTTCATCACAACAAGCAATAAACTGTGAAACAGGGAGAGTTTTATTTTTTATCTATTTGGTTTTGCCCCCAGGGTGAGAGATGTTTTTGATATCCACCCCTCACCTCAAGCTGTGGCCTTTTATAACATTTGGAGTCAGTCTGTAGCTCTGGCTCATCTCTCACCACGCCATGTGCCCTCTTTCATCAGAGCCCTTAGCCTCTTTATTTCACAACAGGAGAACAATTTGGGTAATTAATTTGGGCAATTAATCATAGTAAGCCTCTCTCTCACAGCAGTGCAAGAGAAGCTTAACAAGACAGCAGATTAATAGAGAGTGCTTCAAAGTGCTCATCTGCTACACTGGACATGACGCCACCTTCAGGTTGCTGGATTTGATTTGTGTAGTAGAGTCCAGGACAGGTCACTTGCTACTTTTACGCAAACTCTGTCCCCCCGGTTTATGAAGCTGGGGCTTCCCACGAGAGCAATGGAAGGACACAGCTGCACAAATATGAATCTATAAGCCTCTGGTCAGAAGTCAAACCTCCTCAAACTCCCTCCAGGGGCCATTAACCAAAGTGTTAAGAATCAATAAAATAATATTTTTATTAAGATACAAAAAAAATTATGCATGTCATCTTTTCAAAAGAAAACAATATGTCCATGATTGATTAGGCTAGAAGCAACAGCAGTTGTTTTTTAAATTGAAATTGAAATTCCTGGGAGCGCTGTAGTACATCATGCTGCCTGCTCACAGCACCAGCTCCCCGGCCCATCTCCCTGACACAGCAGGGCCCGCTGACCCCAGAGCTCAGTTTAAAGAACAACACCGCTCTGGAAAAAAGGGCTGAGCGAGTTGCCGTGCGGCCCAGTTTAACCAGCTGCTTTAGATCACAGGCCGGTCCCCTGCCTCCGTTTCATAACGGGCCACTCCCAGCACCACATCAAAGATTTGGCCGTGCCAGGGAATACAGTCAGAGAAATGCTGCAAAGGATGATGGGAAGAGATACACTTTTAAAAATGTGTGTATATGATGTGCGGAACAGTGTCAGTGAATATCCAGCTGTGTGTACAGACAATCTGTAAAGTGTGAGCTCACCCTGAACACAGCCATCTGTCAAGTACAGATATAATATAAAATCATAATGTAATATACACATGGCTCTCTGAATGGGCCAGAATTTAAGACCTGATCACACCTGCCCTAGTTACTGGACCGTCTCTGCACAGTAAAGCTCCTGCCCTGGCTACCCTTAGAGGGTCCCCTTCCAAGCCTTTCTGTGCCCACCCTCCCTCTGTGCCAAACTGCTGCTATTCTCATGCTGATACAATGAGCTGATGAATGTTTCATGCCATTCCCCTGCTAACACTGTTAGGAGCATCTCAGGAGCCCGCCGACCACCTTTTCCCAGGGCCAGGGAATCATCTTCCAGTTTTTTTTTCCCAATCAGCCTTGAGCTTTCTGGTTTTTCAGTTCCCTCTGGTAAACACGTCACACACATTGGGACAATTTCCGCTGTAGAAAAGCACTATGACAACTAAAATCAGACTGATTGATGACTGGAAAGAGAGGCTGGTGCTAAAACCTCCTGATAGCAACTGCCTTGTAAATGAAGCCACTGTGTCATCACAGGATGCAGCTCTTAACAGCAAGAAGATCTCTCACTCTGAACACACAGCGCGGGTCCTGCTAGCTGCCCTCTCCACTTTGTTTCCGTGGTGATGCCGTAAAGGAGAAGGGTGTGCCTCACCCCCCTTAAATCAGCCGCTTCAGAGACGATCAGTGAGTTACAGCAGAGACCCTCCAGGAGGCACAGGATCCCAAACAGAGCTCATGACAGGAGGCCACCCAGACAGAGCCCTTAACTCCTGCTGATTGCAGGGAATAAATCCACGTTCAAACTGGGGTATCGACCAAGAAAGTGCAGGCGATTGCAGCAAAAGTGCCACCCGTCACACGCATGCTAGCCCCCTGCTGGGGCACAGACAAGGTGCTGACGTTCATGTGGCACAGACGCTCAACCTGCAACTGCATAATACCCACGATATCCACTCTAACTTGCAACAAAATCATCACAGACTCACACAGCCGCCTTACACAGAGCTAAGAAGGGTAAAAAACTGCACAGGCTAATGTAAGGCACGTGCATTACAAAAAAAAAAACAAAACAAAAAACTTGTGAATGTACAGCCTAAAGCCAAAGCTTTAAAGTGAGATTTAAAGTTAAGCGTGCAGCAGCTAATTAATCAACCTCAAGTAAACCCCAGATTTAAATCCTGTCCACCTGCCACAAGGAGGAACAGAGCGGAGACTTCCTTATCATTATCTGCCTCTCTGCTAATCTCTGTGTCCCGCTGCACTCACACACACACGCACACACACACGCACACACACACAGACGCTGAGAGTGCGTTTCCCTGCGTTTCCCCGCCTGGCCCACTGTTGGAGGAAAAACAGGATGCGAGTCTGGGAGTTACCTTGGCAGGGTGAGGGGGAGAGGGGATAAGGGAAGAGGCTGGCGGCTCTCCAGTGCAGCTCTCACTTACAGCTAAAGAGCTACACCCCGCCAGACCTGCACTGTCCATACAGCCCACAGACTCCACAGGCCTGAGCATGCTACACACAGGAGCCGTAGGGCAATATCCGCTGCAGGACTACCTTTTAAGTTTATCTAACTGCTCTTTTTAAAGGAGAATACACCTTTCTGTTAGCATTTCATCATGTTGTTCAGATTATGAAGAAGCAGATTACTTTCAGTATCATATGCAGCTTTTCTCTTTGGCATTTTTCAAGTCATATGATGCCCAGAAATGAATACTGTGAAAATCAAGGCCTGTGTTCGACAGAGAAAGTTTACACAATGCAAATTCCTTTTTGTAAGTTGATTTTTAAAAATTTTTTTGTAATTTTTTTTTTATGAGGAAACACAGGGAATATGAGGCCGTTCAGATTAAAATTCTTGGATGGAAACTCCACCTCATTCCTCTCACCCTGTCGTGCCAGGAGCACATCTGGATAAATCTGCGCTCCGAGACGAAAGCACCTCACACCACAGCACAATTAAGAATCCTCCCTTCCACCATACCGACATCCTCTCGTAAAATCGTGCTGAAGTTCAGCCAACAGGCATTCATGGGCAAACCACATGTGTTTGGAATTCACACACTCTAAACATGTTACTGACAGGTTTGCCCCTGTTCCAACGCAACCTTTTTGGATCTATAATTTCCTTCTTCTTTTCAAAGAAAATCCTTTTTGACGAAAGACTCATTTGCATTTTATCAATATACTACTATTACTACTACTACTATTAATAACAATAATAATAACAACACTTCAATAACTGATATTGAAAAAATATTTTTCTTTAGCGCAGGAGGCGAACAGTGGAATCTTGATTAGTTCACCTGAGCCAGTTACTTAACGTGAGCCTCTAGAGTAACTGCCAGCTGCAGTACAAACATGAACAGCAAGTGAAGCTCTCAGCATCCCTGCCCTTTAAATGGAGCATCTCTCTTTGACTATTTTCGGCATGTGTAAAACTCACAATGCCAGTCAAACAGCTTATACGGGCACGGTTTCTACCCTCGGTGATGAGAGATGACTGGATAACACAATGAGTCTGACTACAGCCTGGCTGCTGAAGCAGTGGGAAGGTGTGTGTCCCTGGGGGGAAATGACATCAGCAAGCTGCCCCTTTATAATGAAACTGCAGGCGCAATAATTTCATTAATAATCAGCCCAGGAGAGGCTGAAGCAGCCTGCAGGGGAAATAGAGCTTCCCCATACTATAAATCTAACTGCCAAGCACCCACGCACACCAGCATATACAGCTTACTGTTTCTTTTTGGTGCAACATCCATATTACATCCATTATCACCGTTCTCTCCATCCCAGAATAAGTGCTGTTTCCTCTCACCTCCTTCTCTGATCTTTGCTCTTACCTCCTTACTGAATGAACACTAATGTTTGTATCTATTTTGAGTCTTTGACCATTTTCTCTGGAGAGAGATATTGTTGTCAGTTGTTCTGGCAACGGCACATCACACTCGGCGTGGTTCACCTGCAGACAGCGGTTAATGGAATCCCGCAGCGGACTCTCGATATTGACACAGACACAATGGAGCCATCTTTACAGAAGCTATCAGGTGGAGCAGCATCACCCCATCAACACTGGGGACATTCACTCATATTGGACATGTTTTTCATATCCCTTTCATATCCCTTTCACCTTAGTGTTTATTTGCAAGACTGTGGATATGTACCCAAGCTGGATCACATCCTTCACTTTATTAAATCTCTTCCTTGCTTCTCTGTGAAGTGAAATTTGTCATTCTATCCTGTCATGTCCTATCCTATGTGTGTGTCTGTGCATGTTTGTACACAGTATATATGCACACACACACACACAAAAGTTCACATTTTTATGTACTGTACGTGAAAATACAGCAAGTTCCAAGGTAATGATGAGACTGACAAATAAACAAAATATAAATAAAATATCATGAGTTCAGTCATAAATTGGATTAATAAGGAGCGATTATAGAGATATGACCATAGAGATTCTAGCTATCACAATACTTTGTTGAATGTTTTCATCATATTCTCCTTCAAGAAACAGCAACTGCATTTGAAGTGCATTAAAAATAACTAACATCAACAATTTAGCTGCTGATTTCAAATTTACATTTACACTGGTTTAAGAAATCTGACCTAAAGGAAAATACAGGCACACTATCTGAGAGCATGATAGTGTGGTCAGAATTCAAATATTCATCTCTCATAAGTGTGATTAATACCATGGCCTGTTTATGTAAAAATGTACTGAGAGGGTCACTGGCATAGCAACGCTGGATAGTCTCGCTGTTTGTAGGAGTGGTGTGATGCCCCCTACCTGCAGGGTTCTCCAGGCTGGGGGAGGCAGGGTTTGCGGGACTCCAGCCGGGCTCCTCTCCTGATGAGCCTGCCTCCTGGGAGATGCAGACCAGCAGCAGACGCCTCAAGCTCAGCAGGTCTGTGTCCTTCAGCCCCGCCTCCAGCTGCCTCAGCAGGGCCCCGCCCGGCTGGCAGGTCAGCACCGTCACCTGCACAGGAAGGAGCCGCCATTTTACAACATTTCATTTTACCATCATTTAACCACTCCTGGTGAGATGCAAGGGAGGCTTCGACTAGATTCTATCTCACCAAGAACAACATTAAAAAAAAGATCAAAATAACTCACTACAAAAGAATGAAGAAAGGCTTGCACAGTTTTTGCTCCTATGAATTTATTCATACATTCATACATACACATCATTCATTCATACATATTCATACACAGGATGATGTTTCCACTGGATCATTATCAGGTCATCACTTAATAACAAATAAGGAGCATGAGCTCTTACCTTCTCTCATCATATCTTAGAACACTTCAGTTTATAATTACCTCACAAAGGATCCCTGCAGACATCTAGCCTCACTGTGATGAAAGTTAATCATAATTACGCCTGTTTCAAGAACAGAGCAAAGCTATTATGGCACTGATTTCTGATGTCTCTGATGAAATGGAGCATAAAATCTCTTTTGATGTAATTAGAGAAGATCTGAAATCAGATATATTTAGCTGAAGAAAGACCAGCAGAAGTTCAAATGCAACATAATCACATTGGGGATAAAAGTAATGATCTGAGTAATCTGATTATGTGTCACTGTCTTCCGTCCTCTTCCTGACCAGACAGCACTTCTGTCACTCTGGACAACTCTGAGAAGCAGAAAATAGCTGCAGCTGACCGTATATTTACAGTCAGCGGCCTTAATACCCCATCTCACCACTGCTTCAGGCGGAAACAGGCCTTTCGTTTGCTCGACAAGGGCTTCAAATACAAATGTTTCCATTGTGGAAAGGATGCTAAGTACAGCTGCGTTTCTGACGAGGCAGTCCTGCTATGGTGCTATATGCGAGTCTCCCTCTCTCTCTCCCGCCTGTACGGCCGCTTAGCCACGAGCCGCAGCACTGAGACGCAGAGAGCCCAGTTTATGGCCCGTTTAATTTCAGAGCCATTAGGACCGCACGTGTGTTTGCGCCGGACGGCCGGGGCAGGGCCTGGGATTTTGGGAGAGGGAAACCACCAACATGGCGCAGACCAAGGCATTCCTCACAGAGCATCTTTCTGAGGCAGCATGAGTTTGGCAGCTCACTCGTGTGTCACCATGGCGCTCACAAAGGAGAATGGGAGGTCAGGGCACGCAGTTAGGACCCTTTCACATATATCCAAAGCATCCGAATGCCCATCCGCTCACTCTCATCTCCCGGGCGGGAGGCTGATCCACGGGGCCCATCTCCCGGGCGGGAGGCTGATCCACGGGGCCCATCTCCCGGGCGGGAGGCTGATCCACGGGGCCCATCTCCCGGGCGGGAGGCTGATCCACGGGGCCCATCTCCCGGGCGGGAGGCTGATCCCCGGGGCCCATCTCCCGGGCGGGAGGCTCATCCACGGGGCCCATCTCCCGGGCGGGAGGCTGATCCCCGGGGCCCATCTCCCAGGCAGGAGGATGTGTAAGGCTGTCTCCGCAGCAAACAGACTGCTGGCAGGAAGCAGTCCGCTGCCAGCCCCTCCCCCACTCCGCTCGCTAACACTGATGTGCGGCTCGTATTGTTCTGGGCGGCAGTGTAGCACAGTGGTGAGGAGCTGGGCTCTTAACAGAAATCTGGCTTGGTTTGATGCAGTGCTGTTGTACCTTTAAGCAAAGTACTTACCCCACAATTGCCTCAGTAAATGTAAAAACTGTAACGTATATAAGTCGCTCTGGATAAGAATGTCTGCTAACGTGCCAACAACATAATGTAATGTATGGCATTCGCTGAATTCCTGCTAACATATCACATATTATTTTTACAGTATTCAACAACTGATAAAAAGGTACCATGCCATTTTTAAGTGTTAACTACTGCATTATCCAGAAATTCCTGATATTTAGAACCGGCCGTGCTGGGCTGTAAGGTGATCTACTTTCACAGTATCCTGGCCCAGACACATGGAACAGAGCAAGCAAAAAGCTTGAATTTAGCTGTAGTTCTATTTATTTTAGGTTTTGCCAGTAAAACTGACTGACCTGATTCTGAGAGGCATATTTGCACTCTGGGGGCTTGTAGTAATTCTAGCACACTGAAATTGCATACTAGTTTCAAAAAGTAAACTACTTCATGTGAAACGCGAAACAATAGTCCTCGTACCTTGTATCACATGTAAGCGGAACATAGAGGGTGAGATACAACAAAAGCTGTATGTGTCAGCGCTCTGATTGAATGGGCTTTGCCCTGCCCTCCCGCTCGGGAGCAGGGGTTACTGCAGTGGGGCTTCATGTCCAGATGACATTCTGGAGTAACTGGGTACTCAGTAATGCCCATTCACTAGGGTGTCTGCCCCAACGAAAACCGGTTATAACTTCTGTTACCTAGGCAACCCACAGGAGCCTTGACTGTTTTTTTGGATGTGTCATCAAAATTTGCTACTGAATAACACAATCTCCTACATGTGAATATTAATATGAATTTGATACTGAATAGACTAATACTGTGGCAGATTGCGAGCCCCGTCTGTGATGACGGGCTGATCAGTCAGGCTTGGAGCTGCAAGGCTGTGCAGTTTGGCTGGCGCCTCACACTGACGCTACAGCTGACTGTCAAACAGCATCTTAGGGCAATAAACTGGATTTCCAATCCGACTGCTGGATTTTCAAACTCATCGCTGAAAAATCCACAACAGGTACAACATGTTGAATGAGAGTGGCGAAGCAGTCAGTGAATGGGAGTGAAGCATATACATGTGGAAGTGAGTTTGGCTGGGAAAGGTCTGACGGTGAACTGTGAATTCAGCCGAGGGTCTGGGGAGGCCAGCATAAGCACAGACCGGGCCACGCCGGCCGTGTCACATGACTGACCTCGACGGAGCTGCTGCTGACGTGGCTGTCCCCGGTCATGTGACGCAGGTACTGCTTGAACTGCAGCAGGCTGTCCTGCACGGCCTGCCGGAGCAGCCCCCCCATCGGCCGCACAGTCCCCTCTCTGGGCATCGAGCGCAGCTCCTCCACACACGAGCGAAGGCGAGCCAGGTTCCCCCTCACCTGCTGGGGGGGGGGGGGGTGGAGAGAGAGGGTGAGAGAGAGGTATGACGGGTAATAACCTACTTGTTTAAACACGGCAACAAACAATGCTGACCTGCTGACAGTTTTATCTTTCTTACAGTATTGCATATTTTCCTGCTGTTGCTCCTCCACAGGCCATAACTTACCCTTTTCCATTTTTACAGGTGGATCAAGAAAAAACACAGAGCATCTCCAAGAGAGAACTGAAAATCCAGAACACCCAGGCCAATTTGTTAGGTACACAGGTATGACAGCAATGCCCTGCCCGGGAATCAGACCTGAAACCTGCTGTTGTGCGCTCTGGCCCATGTACCGTAGGCATCTCAATATTACCATAGCAACCGAGGTATGGTGCCTGGCTCAAAGGCTGGGATACAAGACCCTGATCCTCAGCAGCACAGTTAAGTGCCCTGTAGGGATGGCTCTCTGCTGCTGCTGTGGGTGGAGTCAGAGCTGGCCACACCCCCTGGCCCGGGACTCACCACAAAGGGCAGCAGGCACTCTGTCTGGCTGTGGGTGGAGTCAGAGCTGGCCACACCCCCTGGCCCGGGACTCACCACAAAGGGCAGCAGGCACTCTGTCTGGCTGCTCACAGCATAGAGGCTGAGCAGCGGCAGGCGGCAGGGCCCCTCCAGGCAGCTCGCCAGGGTCAGGAAGTCATCCAGTGCCTCGCACACGTTGAAGCAGGCGTTCAACCACCAGGGCGGCGACGTGTCCACGATCAGGATGCGGGGCGGCTGGCGGGAGAAGGAGGCGGGGCAGCACACCTGGCCGCTGCCCGCCCTGGGCCTGCTCCGTGAGGTCATAACACACAGGCCTGCGCAGAGACACACATTTCAACACATGTACATTTATCCATTTGGCAGACGCTTTTATCCAAAGAGACGTACAAGTGAGGCAGAGTACAACACAAGCAGAAAACCACAAGCGGTCAACAATATTAGAAGCGCTGCATGATCAGGTTTCAATGGTTGGCCAGAGAAGGTACAAGCTAGCTGCTAGAGATACGAGTGCATTAAACCATTACATTCCTTTCATATATATATATATATATATATATATATGAAAGTTCATTCCACCATTGGGGGACAACGGCAGAGAAAGTTCTGGATAATGATTTTGTGCCACAATGTGACGGGACCACCAGAAGCCATTCGGTAGCAGAGCGTAGCGGTAGTGAGAGAACATAGGCATTTAGCACCATTATAGCTGATAAAAAGAATCCTGTTGTGTGTCCACATCTAAAAATGTTTCTACACAGTCAATGACAGCAGGCCTTTTAGTAAAGGGGGAAACAGCTTTACACACAGTCCTCTTGTGTGTGACAGTGTTTTCCCTTCATGACACATCTCAGAAGATTTTATCAATGGGAAACTCCCCTGAAAAATATGAATTGAGCTCAATCAGTTATGCATCAGATACCTGAGTTAGAGGGAACAGCCTCACCCTGCAATAACCACAGTCAAAAATGATAGCTGTAATACCAAACTCTGAAAACCACTCAGCTGAGTAACAGGTCTTTGGGAAGGCACCTACCCCACATTACAGCACATTACTACACATTTTTTAAAATAAAATGAACACTTTGCGTAAAACAGAAAGAGCAGCGTAGTCATGTGTGAATCAACCGGCCCCAGGCGGAACAACGAGAAAACAGGCAGGAACACTCATATGATACAAAAAGGGAACATAGCTGAAGATCCCAGGGCTTTTCTTTTTTACAGCTTAAACAAAGGCTGACGTTGTTTCGCTTGTTAGAGTCACAGAAAAAAAACAGAAGGCAGACCTCTTTTAGATAAAGCCCTGCGTTCTGCTATCTTCTGCCTCTGTGAGAGAGTTATCAATGCCTCCCCTTAATAACAGCCCTCTTTCTTTAAGCCAGTGCTCTGGTTCACCCTGCCGGAGGCCCTTGCCTTCATTTCAGTGGGAGACACAAAGACTCATTGTCTCATTCTATCTTCAAAACAGCCTCATATTTCAGCTGGTTTTCAGGGCATTTTACTGCCTTTGTCATCTTCATTAAATCAAAGCATGATCAAAGCCAGGGAGATAAAAAGGGGTAATACAGTAGTAATTTTACTGCAGATTTTTTTTCCCTCCTTGCTTTACATTACTCATCTAATGTCAGTGACATTACAAATCATGTTGTCTCAGTGTTCTTCTTGTTAGCATTGCCATTTTGTTTAAAATCTCCATTTTACATTTTTCAATTTGTTACATAAGACCAGCAATAAATATGATAAATATAAGACAGGTATTTAAGTGACTGTTTAACCTCAAGAGTTTTTTGGTTGTCATCTGGCAACATCTCCAAGACCAAGAAAAAGACAGGTGTGGGAAATGTGTTTGCCATTCGTGTTTAAAACTGATAAATCCTATACACTTTAAATATCTTAATTCCCATGGGAAAATGCCAGTATCGTTTAACTATAACATCATATTTATCATATCCTATGTGTAGGAGGAAGATACAGTTTTCAATTTTACACAGCTAATCCTGTCCTCAAACCGTTACAGGAACTCTATGGATGATGGTGTCAGATACACCGTAGACAGCCACATAAATGTACAAACCACAGCATCGGCACTAACGGCTCAGGTGTGTCAGAAAGCGCGCTGATTGGTCCGCTGAGTGACGTAGCAGGTCACGTGTCCGTAGCGTTAGTGGTTGGTCATCACATAATTCAGGTTTTCCGTCACGATGCAGAAAAGTTTGCTAGAGTTTGCTAATGTACGGATGCGGTTTTGTGGTAAGTGTACAACCCAGGATTAATTTTAATTAATTTATGATTCATTTGGTTATGCCGTGATCGGGGGCAGCCTTTTCTTATCTTGTCCAACGGATCAGCCACCGCTGTTTAGTCCAGCTAGCGTCAACTAATCTGTAAAACTACATCGAGGGGGAGTTATCATCCACACATTGAGGTAAAATCAAAGTCGCTCACGTACACATTTATGTCATATATTTTTTAGGAAACATACTATACCTCTCAGGTCCTCTCAGTGGGCCTATGCAGTGCAGTTCGTACAGCAAATTTAAGTAAGGGGCCTATTGACTCTCTCCACTGTCAGATTTGTGAAATAACTAGCAATATGTCGTTCCAGTATTTCTTCTGTTACGTCTAATGGTTCATTCTTGGCATTTAAAAAAGATAATTAAAACAAAGGGTGATTTAAAGGTGATACCTGTGTGAAGTTGGCTGTAATGTTAATGTTGCAGTGTACAGATTAATGTGGCGACGCCTCGCCAGCGAGCGCCTTCCCGCGCGACGCTTCCCGCCACCGCGAAGGCCGGCCCGCGCGGGTATGCGCCGCGGGTGCGCGGGTATGCGCCGCGGGTGCGCGTGTGCGCGGGTGTGCCCTGTAACTGCACAGCCGCCTGCAGTATGCAGAATGTCTCTCAGGGCAGTGTGTGGCCGCCACTAACTCTTACAAAGGAAAGCTTCCGTACAGTCGCTCAGGATTGCATGTGTGAACAGGGGTTGAATGGGGTTCTTTACAACATGCACCTTTTATATGTCGATTTGTTGTTACTTTTGATCCTCACCTTGAATTCACCTGGGCTGAAGGCGTTGACAACCACTGTTCTGGTAGCTGTGAGGTTCTATAAACTGCACCGTAGAGTGAGAGGATTATGGGGGTGCTTTCTGGAGGCCAGATGTCTGTTGCATGTCAGGTTGAAGTGACTCAGGTAACTTGACTCAATCGAATTAAGCTGCCTAATGGGTAGTGATCTAACTGCATTCAGTCATTAGATGAGTTCACTTGCCCAGAGGCATCTCTTCAGCTTGTCTCACCTTGATGTTCCATTTAATATAAAACTGCAGGCTGAGACACTTGATTCAGATTAAACAGGAGGTCATGTATTTACTTACAGCCTCTTAGGGGGGATTCATCATTGTGCTCGTCCCTGCAGGGTTACAGGCTGAATGGCTGGTCTTTCAGGCAGTCATTCTGTCATACAGGCCTAAAGGAAGTGTTCTACTTTGAGATGGGACTTTCCTGTGCTACTTTAAGGCCGTGGGATGATCTGTCTTCCACAGAATTGTGTTATCTATCAAGTTATTTCCCTAATGTGAGTTTTTTTTTCTTCTTTGGCTTGAGGTGACTACTTTATTTAAGCTGATTCTCCTTCCGGGGCAACATCACTTTTAAGGTTATTTTTAAACTCGCCCTGTTTCATCCACTTTATTTTCTATTTATACAGAGTTAGTCTGGTTGAAATGTATGTAAATGACCCTTTGTGTAACATTTGGATGAAAAGGTATTTATGGAAACCAAGGTGGGATTGTAGGATTTTCAGGCCGGGGTGGTGACAGGATGTTGTCGGAGGAGAGCTCTGCTGTGGCGAAGTCTGAAAGCTGCTGCCCGCAGGAGATGGAGAAATCGCAGGAAAAAACCCCAGCAGTTCGCGTTTCGCATAATGGCAGAGATTTGGAGCGTCGGCGTTGCTGCTTGTAAGAGGCTTAGGTGATGGCGGAGTTGTGAAATTAGAGCTGACACACTTTGATGCATCACTCGAGCGGAGTGCGGGGATTGACGCGAAGCGTGGCCGTCTGTTCCTGCGAGATAAGAGCCGGCGGTGAGCGCGCTCGCTCCCATTCCGCCGCGCCCGCTAGCGCCCGCTCCACGCAAGCCCCAAACCGGCGGGCCCCGGGGATGACTAATTAATCCCCACTGCGCTTGACCTAACAAGACGCTGCGCCCCCAACTCTTTATTCTGTGAGAGTGTGTGTGCGTGTATGTGGGGAGGGGGGGGTGTTGTGTGTGAAATTAAAAGTGTATTATTCAGCATCTCTTTTCTATACTGTATGATTTTTTTCTCTCTCTGTCATCTTTTCCAGAAACATGTAAAAACTGTCTGGGATTCAAACCAGCACTACTCTGGTTTTTGTTGGTAAGATGGTGAATGGATAGCACTGTGCAGCAGTCATTTGGGTTATCGTCCTTTCTCCTTGTTTAATAGAATGGCCAGGCCGTTTTGCCATTTCTGATGAGCTGAACCCTTCTGATGCCTGTGTCTTGCGTGTTAGGGCTAATCTAATGGTGAGGCACAATTTGCTGTGGTCTGGGATTGCAGCAACTTTAAGTAATACAGTAAAAAACAAACAGCTTGCATTTTCACCACATGAAATGCTGTTTCCCAAATCCCCAAATCCCCAAATCCCAGGTCCCTGTGTCATGCTTGTTATGGTGTCCAGTGCTGTACTGTGTGCTGTGGTAAGCATGCTGTACTGTGTGCTGTGGCGACTCTTGTTTCTGTTTGCACTCATTTCCCGGGTAGGTAGTGCTGTCTGCATCCCTCACCTGCACGGCCTCTCTGACAGGTCTGCATCCCTCACCTGCACGGTCTCTCTGACAGGTCTGCATCCCTCACCTGCACGGTCTCTGACAGGTCTGTTTCCCTCACCTGCACGGCCTCTCTGACAGGTCTGCATCCCTCACCTGCACGGCCTCTCTGCCAGGTCTGCATCCCTCACCTGCACGGTCTCTCTGACAGGTCTGCATTCCTCACCTGCACGGTCTCTCTGACAGGTCTGCTTCCCTCACCTGCACGGCCTCTCTGACAGGTCTGCATCCCTCACCTGCACGGTCTCTCTGACAGGTCTGCTTCCCTCACCTGCACGGTCTCTGACAGGTCTGCATCCCTCACCTGCACAGCCTCTCTGACAGGTCTGCTTCCCTCACCTGCACGGCCTCTCTGACAGGTCTGCATCCCTCACCTGCACGGTCTCTCTGACAGGTCTGCTTCCCTCACCTGCACGGCCTCTCTGACAGGTCTGCATCCCTCACCTGCACGGCCTCTCTGACAGGTCTGCATCCCTCACCTGCACGGTCTCTCTGACAGGTCTGTATCCCTCACCTGCACGGTCTCTGACAGGTCTGCTTCCCTCACCTGCACGGTCTCTGACAGGTCTGCTTCCCTCACCTGCACGGTCTCTGACAGGTCTGTTTCCCTCACCTGCACGGTCTCTCTGACAGGTCTGCATCCCTCACCTGCACGGTCTCTGACAGGTCTGCATCCCTCACCTGCACGGTCTCTGACAGGTCTGTATCCCTCACCTGCACGGTCTCTCTGACAGGTCTGCATCCCTCACCTGCACGGCCTCTCTGACAGGTCTGCATCCCTCACCTGCACGGTCTCTGACAGGTCTGCATCCCTCACCTGCACGGTCTCTCTGACAGGTCTGCTTCCCTCACCTGCACGGCCTTTCTGACAGGTCTGCTCCCCTCACCTGCACGGCCTCTCTGACAGGTCTGCTTCCCTCACCTGCACGGTCTCTCTGACAGGTCTGCATCCCTCACCTGCACGGTCTCTCTGACAGGTCTGCTTCCCTCACCGTCAGCCGTTTGCTTTTATTGTAAAAGCTCTTCTCCTCACTGTTTTTTATGGGGTGCGCTAGCCAGCATGGCTCTTCTTTACACTTGTTTTTAAGAAGTGAGATTCCTTTGTTAACAGTTTGGAAAAGTGTGTGGTTGTTTTTGGAGTTTCACGACCATATGCCTAACCTCTCCAGTGTTTCACTTGACTTACTGCCTAACTGGTAACCTGTCTGTTCCCCAGGTCCTCAGATGTCCTTTTGTTCTCTAAGTTTCTATGTTTCTCTCTCTGGACTGCCAGAACCAGAACCTTCTGCTCCAGGATCCCTGCAGTGACCCGCCTGCAGCCCGCAGAGCCATTACGTCAGCGGGCGTGTTCCTCAGATTTACGCCCGGGCGTGTCCCCATGGTGCCTGCACGGCCTGGTGGGAGATTGCGTCACCACCGGGGTCCACGCTGAGGTCGTGCTGGAGCCGGTCCTAATGGAGGTCACTGCCTTCCCAGCATTCCTCTCTCTCCAGGCCTGGTCCAGGATGGATTGTGTCCTGAACTATTTACCCGAGATCAGTTTAGCCTTTTTATGCCAAATTGGCAGGGATTGGAATTAGGGTTGGGCTGTCTGATCTTGGGTCAGTGTTTTGAGGGAAGGGAGAAGTCAGCTTGGCTGAGGGTGTTTAGTGCAGGTGGCCAGAACATCGTCCACAGAGGATCCCTGAAACGGGGTGAGTGGCGTGTGTTTCAGAGACACGACTGTAGGTCTAATTTAACCCCACGCATGGTGGCAGTTATGCTCTCTTGCTGTACTTGTGGAAGCACTGTTTTAAGGGGTTGTTACCTGAAAATGGAGAAGGTAGTTTGGGTAATACAGACGGAAAGGTGGTTTTGGTGTTAAGGAGGAGAGGTCGTAACCGGATGGCAGCAGGCTGATGCCGGGTGAGCAGTGGTGGTGGGACAGTGAGCGACTGTTTCAGCAAACACCTGTCTGCATAGACGGAAATCTGAGCTGCAGCTCAGCCAGGATAAGGGCGCATTCAAGGCAAACGATAAAACACTGTCAGACCGTATCTACTGAAGGACACAGGCTGAGACCCTCCTTCCCCGGGACAGAGAGCTGCTGTTGGGAAGGAGGCCGTGCGGCCGTGCACGTGGCGTGGCACCAGGCGCCGTGTGTTACCCCCTGTCCTGTAGGCTGTGCAGAGGGCAGAGAGCAGATGCAGGGCCACGTGGGGACGTCTCTGCGCTCCCGCCCCGTTCACGTGGAAACGGCGCTCTCTCTGCCTGCGCAGCGGTGGCGTCGGCAGGCGTGTGCCCGTTAACGTACCTGAGCAGCCCTGGCGGGGGGAGGAAGGGGGGAGCCGAACGGCACGAACGTGGGCACCGTCGGGAAAGATACCGTTATCGAAAACGAGCCACAATGCAGGAGACCGACATTCTCTGCTGCAAAGACAGGGAGAGCCCAGCCTGACACAGTGGCGGTGTAAAACAGTAGAACATGACATGAATTTTTCATGGCTTATGCTGTTTTTAGAGTCTATTTTCCTGCTAAATCATTCACCCACTATTCATCTCCTAAAAGTAATCTTAAGTGGTTTTGAAATCAAGGGGCTTGGAAAATTGCAATGGAATTAATGTTTTTTTTTCTAATCCCTCTCCTGTTGTCATGGAAATTTGTCTTTCAAATGGAGCTGTTGAAAAGTCTTGGGTGAGTGATGAATTTGAGGGGGCTGGATTTAAGCAGTAATCTCCCCACACAAAAGCCAAGGAAAAATCGGGCACATCAGTGCTGTGTAGTAAACGCTGAATTTAACATTTCCCGTGTGGGTTTAAACTGACACACACGACATATAAAAACAGGCGTTTATCTTTTTTAAAGACGGCTTGAAAGACTCTGGCAAATATCTAAAGGGGGGGGGGTAACTCCTGCTGTATAAACACCGAAGATGTGCAGCTCTTTCCAGAGTCATTCTGTATACCTGTTCAGCATGACCGGCACCACAGAAGCAAACTTCAGACTGCCGCTGGCATGCTGAAAGCCACGGGCAGCAATGCAGGCTGTGACGATGAGCCCAGAGTGTGTGCATCTGTACCATTTCACCAGCATGTTGGAGCTGGCCGGTCTAGACTGATTCCAGATCAGTGTGGAGAAATGGGGCAGGAGTAGGGAGGTATGGTCAGGACGCTCAACTTGTAATCAGGAAGATGTAGGATCACATCCAGTGTGACTGTCATTAGTAGAAGAGGTCCACGTACTGCTTAGCAGTAAAGACTCTGCTTTGTCGGTCACAACATTAACATGAACTGAACTGTATGAACAAAGCTGATTTCTGTGGAAGGACAGTGACCTTGTGATGAGACAATGTAAGATGTCTTTTAGACCGTTGTGGCACAGATTTCTGCAGGCTTTGACATGAGAAAATCTCTGAATTATGTGGGTCTCTGTAACAGCAGTGTTGCATCCTTGGGTCTCGTGTCCCAGAGAACACACCTGTGTCTGGAAGTGAAGGAATGTTGAGTTAGCTGAAGTAATCAGTGCCTCGCAGTCTTCTGCAAAAGGTCGCTGTAACACGCAGGGGTTGTTCTCAGTTCAGGGGTCTCTGAGCGGAGCAACACCCACAGTTCTGTTCTGTTTCAGGAGCTGAGACCATCTGTCTGTGCAGCTGGAGGGTGGAGAGATTGCAGTATGAAATATACATAAGCTTGCTTTTATCGGGACAGCCGGAACCCGCGCAGGGGCAAGCGGTTGGCGGTGAACTGGTCTGAACCGCTCAGCCTTCAGCTGCTGCATCATAGCGACTCCGTTCTGCGCTGAGCGTTCGTCTCGGGGGGTCACGCTTCTCCTCGTGACCCTGCCCCGTCTCCGTGTGACCGGGACCGTGTGACCGTGTCTCCGCGGTTTCGCAATGTAGCTGTTCCTGTTTTCGTATCTGCGTTCACGTTCAGCTGCCGCGGCTTCTGGCCTTGAGCGAGCTTCATGTGGCCCTGAAAACAGCACCTGGGGTGTTGGGAGGGGGGGGGGGGGGGGGGAGAGAGAGCAGAGTGCTGTTATCAGCCCAGCCACTGGGGGACAGTCAGCAGGGAGTTACAGGTGGTTTGGGGGCAGAGCTTTGGAAGCTGATGGTCGAGAGGTTGTTTCTGGAATCGAACTTTGTAGGCTTTGCCTTGAACTTTTTAGCTCATCCCTTAAATGAGAGGGAAAGAGGGAGAGAGGGACGGAATAGATTTCCAGTGTAAACATAAGCCGCAGTGGATTTCTGCTTTGTTACGAATGTGGTGCGTTAATAGTAGGCCCACTTCCTGCCATTTCCTGCTGGAACAGGTGCAGTTTCATTTCTGCAGGGGTAAGTAAATTCCAGCCGTGGGGCTCAGGCAGTGCCATGGTGGACACAAAGCCCCAGCCTCCTGCCTGCCGCTGGATAAACACCGCCGCCGGGGCAGGAAGTGACACGGCCAGTCAAACAGGAAGTGGGGCGGTCAGCAGAACTTTGGAGTGTGGCTCTCAAAGCCTGTGTTGCTGTGCAGACGTCGGGGGTCGAATAATCACGCCTGACACACTTCCCTCACGGGTTTGCGCTGTTTGTGTTACGGAGTCCGTGCAAACAGCATGGCTACCGCGGACACAGACACGCCCTAAGAGTCATACAGGAGTGAAGCTTCTCCACTCTTACTCTGCAGTTAGTCACACGGCCGTCTCGCTCACGTCTCTCAGAATCACATCCCTGCTCCCTGCTGTGGCTCATTCACACATAAGCCACAGCACGCAGGTGTGTGCTTCCTCTTCACGTTTTCGCTGAGGATGTGGTAAGACGCAGGGCTCGTAACCAAAAGGTGGCTGGTTCGTTTCCCTGCTGGGGCACTGCTGCCGTACCCCTGGGCAAGGTACTTAACCCCCAGATGCCTCAGTAAATATCCAGCTGTATAAAAGTGTAGTCTGTGTAAGTTTGTGTAAGTTGCTCTGGATAAAATGCCAATATTGTGATGTTAACCGTATGGACGCTCCTCTCCCACTGGAGTGTTGATGATTTGAAAGGCTAACCCAGCATGGAGCAGCATAACGGAACATCGGTATAGATTGCGTTTGCATGCCAGACCAAGCAAGAAATGTTTGCGCACACACACTGTTACTGCAGATGTTTGCTTCTTGTGTAACTGCGTGCCCTTGAGTGATCTGTGTGGAAACACTTTGGGATCAGAGCTGAGCGTGTGAATGAGCGTCTTGTCTCTGCTGTGTAGCAGGAGACCCGGGTGGGGGCTGAGCGTCCTGTCACAGAGAAGCGCTCATTGTGTTCACCATGCAGATTATCGGTCTGCACTCTGGGCCTCACTGGCCAGCTCTGCTTCCACAGCTACCTTTATTTCCTGATGTAGGCTGACTGAAGGAATAGTACTATTCTTGGAATGTACTGTTTTCCCCTGAGACTTTCTCATATGGATTTATTAAAAACTTACAGCTGGCGATTAAGCACCATGACAGTTTACAAATGTGGATGTGGGAATCGGGAACATATGTTAGATATCTGAGGATTATAAACTTGCCAAAAGAAAATAGTTTGCTGTTCGGTTGACCTTTCTGTCAGCCTGTCCTTTTGTAGTGTTGCTGAAGTGGTTTTTTAATAACACAAGCATTTTCTGCACGGTGGAAATCCATACTGTATACAGTCTCTCACAACACTTTCAGCATTGTTCTCACTCACAGATCTCCAAAGAGAATCTCTGTGGCCAAATTACACATGAGGGTTTTAACATCAACAGCAGAGCAGCTCTGACGGCCAGTTCATTTCCGCAGGCTGGTCAGGGACGCACACCGGAAAATCGGCTCCCCAGACAAACACGCTCCTGCCAGATAAAAGGGCCACAGTGTGAGGCGGCGTCACGTGACCACACGCCCTCCGCGATAACGCCATTCTTCTGCCTGTTTCCACCTCCAGCCCCTCGCAGGGAAGCCCTTTCCATCTGACCTTTGACAGTCCTTAGTTACACTTTCCCCGTTGCCATGAGGGAAGGGAAGCAGGTAGCTGGCAGGCAGGAAGTCAGAGAGAGCCGAGACCTGACCTTCACACAGCACAACAGGAGAGAGGAGACGGAGCAGGGGACAGCACAGGATGCTGGGGCTGAGTTACTTAAGGAGCCTAAGAGCTTTTGAAACTTAAGTTAAAAAAGCAGTAGTTTTAAGTGGGTACTTTGCATGAGCCTGGATGCTTTTTTTGTTGCAGAAACTTTTTCCCCTCTTGGAGGTCACGGAGGTGCAGACAGATGGGCTCTCAAAGTGGAGGGGGTTGCTGGTTTAGAATATTAATGTGAGGAAAGGCACTGAAATAGACTAAAGATTAGGAATAGGTTTGGAGAAGCTGCCAGGTTCTTGGGAGTTTGAGTGCGCTGTCAGGCCGCACGGTCTCAGAGAGAACAGAGTCCAGTCCTAACGGCTGTCTTCCTGCAGGGCAGAGGGAAGGAAAGTGCTTTAAATCAGCTGAGGAGCGGGTGTGTAATGTATGTGCAGAGCAGCCTCCCTGTCTGAGACAGGGTGTTTAAAATGGCGCAAACCCCACACATTCCTTTACATGCGGGTCTTTGACTCGCTCCAGTACAGGCTGCTGTGAATGCACCACTCTGCTCAGGGTTGGTCTGTGTCTGTCTGTGTCCCTGATCTAAACTCGTTTTATGTAATTGCCTCTCTGCCTTTCACCTCTTTCCATCCACTTCAGGTGCACCACAGCGATCCCATGATTCCATCTGTTATCACAAGGAAAGACTGTTGGCAGACCTAAGTCACTCTCACTTAACCCCTCCTCTCCCCAAGACCCTGGACTGTTTATGAGCCATCAGATTCCTGAGATGCCTGATCTGCATGCAGCTCCATCCCTGATGTGTTTACGGTCGCCCTCCATCTCCCTCCGTGAGGCTCCTGGTGCTGTGGGACACTTTGTCCACCAGGGGTTGCTGTTGGTGAGTGGGGGGAGCGCTGGGCAGTAATGGCAGCATTGACTCTCTCCTCCATTCGAGCCTTGCAGTGTGGGAAACGGGGGGGGGGGGGGGGCTGAGTCCCGCGTGGCGTCCGAGGCGAGTTCTTCAGCCGAGCTCCTGAAAGAGCTGCCAGCGTGCACGCTCACGCTCACCACTGGGGCTCTGAGCTCAGGCGGAAACACGGAGGCAGCCATGAATATTTCAGTGTTTACCAAACAGACATTAGAGCACCTTGCAAGGAGTCAAACGCTCAGAGAGAGAAGGAGAAGGTGGTAGTGGCAGGGCCGGGGGGGGGGCCCTCTGTTATAAAATTGACTCAGCGCTCTAAAAAGGCTCTCCTGGTGGGCTTTTTTCCCTGATAACTGTAGAATTTGACATGAAACATGACATCATTGTTTAAGTCGTGGCAGGGTGCTCTGGTCGTCTCCGTGGAAACGCAGACAGTGGCGTCAGTGTCTGCTGTGGAGCTCCTCAGCGATTACCTCAGTTTCCCCCGAGGGCAGGCCTTTTCAGCGGCACGGTAACAGAAAGGCCCCTACGCAGGGCAGCCCTGCCCGACTGCACCCAGCGTGGCCGTCTCACGCCGCCTGTCTGAAATTACTCTAAGCATGTTTTTTGACCACGAAAAAATAAAGTCAATCGGTAAAAGGTTACAACTCCTCCTGGGTTTTACAGGAAGGGGCTTTGTCTTCCCAATCATGATACGTCCCAATGAGGAGATTAGAAGATTAAGGTGCTGTTCCTTCCACCAGGGCCAGAGAGGGCGGGCTGCCCACTCCACGGCCTGCTGGAGTAATTGGATTGGTTGCCTGCCCACACACACACAAAAAAAGAAAAAATCAGGCCATAAATCCTATTGTGAGAGAAGAAGAGATGGGACTCCAAGACGCTGTGAGAGAACGTCTTTGTGTCTTAGTCACATCAGACAGAAAAGGGCAGCGTGCAGAATAGAGCCGCGCTTGTGTAACGTGTTTTTTCTTTCTGTCCAAAGTGAGAGAGAAGCTTTGAGCCAAATGCCTCATCTCCGCTGAAATCTTCCCGTTCCATGAGACAGGGGGGGGGGCTTTGGTCAAATTATCTCCACAATTATCTGGGATTTTTCATGACATATTTCTATATCATACTGGTTGAAAAGCAAGGAAGATGGTCCACATTGCTTGTCGGATTACAGTATATAGTAATATCAAAGTCTTTTCTGGTAGAACATTCCCCATTGTTTTGGTGGGGTCCCGTAAGCAGGAGTGTGTGTGTGTGTGTGTGTGTGTGTGTGTGAGATTCTGTGTTTCGGCAGGGGGTGGGGGAGTGTATGGAGGGGTGCAGGAGTCCCTCCCCGTGGCCCTGGCTTCTCCACTGCTCTTTAATGGCAGTGAAGTTGGTGTAATCCCTGTTCAGGGCAGGGTCCGAGGCGCTGCTGCGGTGCTGTCGGAACCGACCCGGGATGTTCAGCTGCTGTTCCCTGCCCCCCGGGCTTTCAGAGGAGCGGGCTGTGCTCCAGTACAGTTGGCAGGCGCCTGTAACCGCCGTTTCCAATAGTGAAAGGTGGTGGTTGGGGTGGGGGGAAGAGAGGGTGGGGGGCTATGTGGGGGGGCTGGGGGTTTTCTGCCTTTGACATTTACCAGAAACGGGCCCCATCCTCGGGACAGTCCCTATCAGTCAGAGGGAAATGCGCTGAAACATCTCCTAACGTCCAGCTCATTCTTAGACCTGATTACCCTGCACACTGCGGGAGCCAGGTCACTCAAGCACGCACGCACATGAGTGTGTGTGTGAGTGTGTGTGTGTGTGAGTTTGTGTGTGTGTGTGTGTGTGTGAGTGTGTGTGTGTGAGTGTGAGTGTGTGAGAGTGTGAGTGTGTGAGTGTGTGTGAGTGAGAGTGTGAGTGTGTGTGTGAGTGAGTGAGTGTGTGAGAGTGTGTGTGTGTGAGTGTGTGTGTGTGTGTGAGTGTGTGTGAGTGTGTGTGTGTGAGTGAGTGTGTGTGTGAGTGTGTGAGTGTGTGTGAGTGTGTGTGTGAGTGAGTGTGTGAGAGTGTGAGTGTGTGTGAGTGTGTGTGTGTGTGTGAGTGTGTGAGAGTGTGTGTGTGTGTGTGTGTGTGTGAGAGTGTGTGAGTGTGTGTGTGTGTGTGAGTGTGTGAGAGTGTGTGTGTGTGAGTGTGTGTGTTTAGTAACGCTAAAGGAAAGATTCCTGCGGTTGTATCCTCCCTGTATTACGTGTCCTGTGCAGCTTCACTTTTTCATTTCCCACAGTCCACAGTGAGCAGAGTGAGTACCTGCACCCTCAGTGTGGGGGACCCACAGAGACCAGCGCTCAGGGGAAGGTTCAGCGCAGTGAGCAGAGTGAGTACCTGCACCCTCAGTGTGGGGGACCCACAGAGACCAGCGCTCAGTGGAAGGTTCAGCGCAGTGAGCAGAGTGAGTACCTGCACCCTCAGTGTGGGGGACCCACAGAGACCAGCGCTCAGTGGAAGGTTCAGCGCAGTGAGCAGAGTGAGTACCTGCACCCTCAGTGTGGGGGACCCACAGAGACCAGCGCTCAGTGGAAGGTTCAGCGCAGTGAGCAGAGTGAGTACCTGCACCCTCAGTGTGGGGGACCCACAGAGACCAGCGCTCAGTGGAAGGTTCAGCGCAGTGAGCAGAGTGAGTACCTGCACCCTCAGTGTGGGGGACCCACAGAGACCAGCGCTCAGTGGAAGGTTCAGCGCAGTGAGCAGAGTGAGTACCTGCACCCTCAGTGTGGGGGACCCACAGAGACCAGCGCTCAGTGGAAGGTTCAGCGCAGTGAGTGACACAGAAGCACTTTACAGTCATGATCCTCAGTGAGAGAAGTGATACGTCTCTGTATCAGCGCTGTGCCTCTTATCAGGAGCATGTGCAAGTCCCACTGTGTGATGACAGACTGTGTCATAATACCATAAGCTGCTACGATAATCGGTGTGGGTATCATTATTTTAATGCTCGAGCGGAGAGGGAAAGGTCTAGTCCTGGGAGATTGGAGCCACATTAATGCTGCTGTACCATCAGTAACAGTTCACACCTGGGACAGCAAAGGGCAGCTCAGCTCCTGTGTCAAAGTGTGAAACTTCATTGAGAGCCGATATGCCAAAGAACATCACTCTGCTCATATCTGAGTAATTCATGTGGGCCCTAACCAGGGTATCTTTACCAAAGCCTTCAGGTTTAAATGTAAGGGATGCTGACCCCCTTTCAGTAGCTACTGAAATAAAAGTATTTTCCCTAAAAGCATCCTTCCACAGGGAGCCTGCTGTACTGCTGTATTTCAGCCAGATCTGTCTCTGTGCCCCTCAGGCCCGCAGGAAGTGCCCTGCTCCAATTCCTGTCTGCTTCCTGTGTCATCAGTCACTGATAGTCAAAATCTGACCATTTGTCAACTGTTACTGAGCCAGTTCTTTGTTTGTGAACGTTCTCCTTGCGATTTGCACTTCTTTTCATCTCTAAATGAAAGCTTGCCCTGATATTTCGGGATGCGCCGTCTTCCCGCCGCCCCCGACGCCGTGGCGCTGTCTGTCTCACTTCACTCAGTTTGAGTTTGAAAAGCTCTGTTTTCTAAATGTCATGAAGCATTGATAACGGATGACTGTCAGCTGCTGTCCGCTGGTTTCACGCGTTCTCCCAGGGCTGCAGATCCTGAATTTCACGCGTTCTCCCAGGGCTGCAGATCCTGAATTTAAAGGTCACGTTTCACAGAGGTTTGAAACCAACAGTCTGGTCAGGTATGTATGTGTCTCTGCTGTTGAACTGAGCCCTTCAGTTCAATTGTAGAAACATTTTACACACATTATACAAAAGCGCTGTTGAGGTCTTATTCTGTGTGGCTTACTTTGCAACAATTAGGAGCCATTAGTGGGTGCATTTTGCCACAGGACCACAGTAAGTGCCTTTTGGAATTCTTACAAGCCCATTTGATTGGTGTTCCTCCATGGCTGCTGTGATGTTGAGTGGCCACTAAATGCACCTCCTCTTCCTCCTCTTCATCAGAGGGAAGACCCAGAGCTTGGCTTCATCTCTCCTCCAGAAAAACTCCAGGAATGACAAGCAGAAGTCCAGCATTGGAACCACCCACAAGACACGGGCTGCATGCCCCACGGAGCAAACCGCACCAGCGCCGAGGAAACGCTGTCGTTAACATGCGTGACAGGGGCACGTGCAGCAGTGTGGAATGGACAAGGACTCGTAACCGAAAGGTTGTCAGTTCGATTCCCCGCTGAGACACTGCTGCTGTACCCCGGGCAAGGTACTTATCCCAGGGTACTTAACCCAGAATTGCCTCAGTAAATATCCAGCTGATTAAATGGATAACATGTAAAAATTGTAACCAGTATAAGTGGCCCTGGATAAGCGCATCTGCTAAATAGCAGGAATGTTTAATGTAAGGTAGTGACACCCCCAGGCAGGATTCTGCGGGTGCGCTTACGTCAGACGGCCATGCCATAGCCTCACCATGTCAGCCCTCCAGTACACTCTCAGCACTCAACAGAGCAGTGAAACAGCGAAAATGCAAACAGCTTCACCGTAATGCCCCACAGACGTTTACGTAACCCTGTAATCTTCTCACGGAGTCGGGAGGTTCAGAGACCCCCTGATGTTTCAGACTTTAGTGCAACGCCGTCATATCAGCTGACATTGCATCTTTAATCTCCCCGGCAGCAGCCGGTCACTGCCGCCCTGCAGACCGTCAGCTGCTTCCATCCACCAGCACGCTTCACTGTACACAAGGAGTTTCACACGTGATTATAGAACCGTTACACTTGAAAATCTTTAAAAAAATGTCCCCGTTTGCTCATCAGACTGTGCATGTTTGCATTCTGATCTGTTCTTTATGCCGGCAGTGTGCAGAGGATTATAAACGCCAGTGCTTACTCCATACAAGCTTTTATATCAGTTTGTGGGGACACTGCAGTTCTCACAGATCTTTTAAAAATTGATTAAAACAGGAAGCCTACAAACTGTGTCACGATAACGTCTGAGAACAGCTCTCTGAAGCAAGCATCTGTAGGTCTGCGGATCAGACACGCCAGTCCCTGGGAATGCAGTGTAGAAGGAGCTGCTGTGTTCTTTTCTCTCATGTCTTTGAGGAGCAGCATCCTGAGCCTAAATCCGTCTGCGTTCTGTGAAGTGTTTTCAGACACTGCGCATGCTGCCGGTCCAGGCTCTCGGTCTCCTGAAGCAGTTTAGCCAGGGCTGTCTGCACTGCAGGCCCATGCTGAACGCGCAGTGCGGTAAGTACATGGTGTGCGTGAGACGGGTTTAGGGAGAACCACGTTTGAAATTGCTCTCACTAAAAAATGATTTTCCTTAAAGTCTTTGGGCTTTAATCTTCAGATGAACAAAACCTCAGTTCTGGGACACACACACAGTAATTTTATTCTTTGATTTAGTTAGTTTAGTTGATTTATTTCGTTAGCAATGCTCCTGAATCATGTCGCTTTGCTGTAGAAATACTGACACATACATGCGATATTTTGCTTTTTTGGGACTGCTGAATTACCCAAAGCGCTTCTCATTTTTTCCACTAGATCCGTCTGTCAGCCTGTGTGTGGTATGTACTCAGACACAGCACTGTTCCACAACAGCACTCACAGGTGCTTTACCTTTGACCTCACCCTGGGTTTCAGGTACATTCCACAGGCATGGAGGCAGATAAACCTGATAGGACAGATTAAATGTCAGCCTGTTTTGCTTATTTTATTTATTTATTTCTGCATTTTAGAGTATACGTTTATGTTTCCTCCCCCTGTGGGAGGGATGTAGGTGTGGAGTGTCTGAGGCTGAATGCTCTGGGAGGGTGAGGTGTGAATTATTGAATCCAGGTCTCTGACGTGATTATGTTTTTGTGTCTGTGAATAACTTGAAGACTCTTTGGTTTCCCCTCTGAGATCCATGGCTGTGCTGCTCCATTGTGGCTCCTATACTGACACCTCAGGCCACAGATGTCCTCATTTGCCTCTTTTGTTGTCACTTCCTGTTTGAAAGCCGAGCGGCTTGCATTACAGCCTGCGTGACCTCACTCTGTATTCAGCACAGGTGGCAGGTGGCAGGCCATCGCCTCCGTTTATGATTTGCAAATATGAAAAGAGGTCTGCTGCGGCTCGGTGTCATTGCTTCCGTCCATGAGCAGTGTGAGCAGCCCCCCTCATGAAGCCTCAGTATGTCCACAGTACCTTCAGCGTATTCAGCTGTGTATGAAGTGGTGTACAGCAATCTCTCAGCAAATGCATTCATTCCCTAAGGTAGCGGGATGGCGCGCTGCTTTGCTTCTTGGACACAAATGCACTAGCTCTTTGCGGTTAGTTCATAGCTCAGCTGCAATGCAAAATCTGTTAATGAACAGTGTCCATAATCTGGGGCTTTCCTGTGACAGGCCTTGCGTGTAGTGGCTGTAACTGTGGCAGCCAGGACTTCATTCTCCTCAGTGTTTAGATGAAGTTCTCTGATGGGTCAGTGCTCCTGTGCTTTTGGGTAACATAGTTACTGTACACAGTATGAACTGTTCTTGTGAGGAAAAGGTCGCAGGACATTTGAGGTGCAGGCGTGATGGTGTTGTAATTTGTCACAGATGAATGCCCGTGTGTCTCAGACTCAGTGGGAGTCTCCTCCATCCAGACACCACCTGGCCGTTCCCCTTCCCCCCTCCAGCTCCCTGTGGCAGCCTGCTTTATCTGCCCCGGCCCTTTCTCCAGTCAGACAGTCACAGCTCCACACCCCTCTGCACCTGGCACCCGCCCCACCCACCTGCGTGTGCGGCGCCGCCATCTTGGCTCCGCAGCGCTCCACTGGCTCAGAGCCAAGATGGCAGATGGCCCTCCTGCCTCAGTCTCCAGGGCCCTAAAGCCCCATTAATGGAGACGTGGAAGAGTCCTGGTGGAGCGCTGCTCAGGACAGATTGTGTACACCCCGTTGCTATGGCAGCAGCGTGAGGCAGCATGTGAGCTGAGCTCTGCAAAGTGGGGACGTGCAGACATGGAGAGCGTACAGTAGCCTTCTATTTTTAATTGGGGGTAACAAATGTGTCTGACTGTGCGATTACAGACACCACCAAATGTGCAGTAGCACTAATCCCTGCTGTGGAAGTGGTGTGCAGTGCTGGTTATTGATGTGGATGCTGCAGTCTCAGGGCTGTGAGAGGTTTGTCTGGCATCTTTTAAAGGTAATAAAGCCCTCTGAAGGGAAACGGGGTGACTGACCTACACCAGCTCCAACGCGTAGCACCCACCTGGCAACGGCAGCCATTTTGTGCCAGCACACGCACCACGCGTCAGTAGAGGTGGAGTGGAAATGCCAGTTTAATTGGCATTATGGAATAGCCAATTTAATAGGCTATTTATCCAATTAAAGTGTGGGATTATTAAAAGGCCAGATTGAGAATTTGGCCAGCACCAGGGAATGCCCTGCTGTTGGCAGTACATTCCAGGGGATCTGCAGTGACCACAGGGAGCCAGGACTGAATACTGTGTAAAAAAAACTGCATCTCCTACAGCACAGTGTCCCCATCACTGCAGGTGGCCACTGGTCTTCTGCTTGGTCCAGAATGACTGCTCCACCAACAGCAGCTCCAGCCTCCCGTCCAATCAGCAAGTGAGCCCCGGCCAGAAGTGCTGTGCTCACAATGTACCTCAGTTTCCTGAGAGACAACTGAGAAAAGCACGTAGTATATGCCAGCTTAGTAAATTACCCCAGATCAGGATACCTTTTATGCAAATGAATCATGTATTAATGATATTTGTTAATTAACTGCATTTACAAGCATAGCTGGTGGCCATTCCTGTTTATTTTCTAATGGTTTTTAGCAGGGGTGAGGAAGCAGGGTCCTCCAGGGGGAGATTGCTGGGAAGATCTCATTTAGCAGCTGATTAAAACTTGGAGAGATCACGTGATCAGGGTTGGTTTTTCCAACGCAAACATAATTACTTCCATTAAATCACTGTATCTTGGGGTGAGATTTGACCCAACCCCCCCCCACCCCCCCCCCAACCCCCTTGCCTGAGGAGTAGATGTGCTCATCACTGGGGAAGAGAGCTCTGAAAATGTCGTTTTTTTCCTGAGCGCTTTTAAGCCGTCAGTGGCAGCCCCAGACGGGCAGGCTTTGTAGCGAGCAAGGAAAGTTTTGAGTGTAGATGACAGATCTCTTTGCGTGATAGCCAAAGCATGCTGCTGCAGTGGTTTCTGATGGTTATGGTGGGAAGACTGAAATGGTGGTGTGGGCCCCTCCTCCAGTCAGAACAACCAGGTGTGTGTGCACCGCTGTGTAAAAGTGCATACTGTGTTTTCGTGTCTGTCTCTGGATCACATCGCTGGGGAGATATGCTGAGTGGCCCGGTATGGCCTGGAAAACTTATGCCATCACCGAAAATCTCAGCATGGGTCAGAAAAATAACATTCATTTTAATATTTTATTATTATTAATATTATTATTGTTTTATAATTATTCTGAGCCTGCATTATGTGACAGAATTCGAGAAAAAGGGACACGGCATTGCCTTCCTTTTTTTGATTGTGTTAAAAATATAGATCGGTTGAATTGCAGATGCATCACGTTGTAATCGTGCTGGTAATCTCTTGACATGACGTGCACACGCTGACCTGCATGAACAGACGGACAGACGGACGGACGGACAGAGACTCACCTGTGCAGATCCACCGCAGGTCACTTTTTAAAGCCACTGCCTTTGATGTCTCTCACAGTATCAGAGATCCTGCGCTTTCCTGAGTCTACAGGCTGTGACTAATGTTGGATGATTCGACCTCTTATCGTTGCGAAGAGATTCGCAGCAGTGAAAAGTTTTTCAGCTGAGCGGAGCTGTAAGATTCTGCAGAGGGAGGGTATTTTGGGAAATATGATCCCAGCACCAGCCATCTGTTCTAATCCCCACCATGAGATTTTTATGTCACATAATTATATATTTAAGCCCCGTATGGTTTAATTCTGCCCCTCTTCAGAGAGTCGTAATCTTCTGGAGGGATTGACTCTCATCAAATGCAGAAGCCTCTGCCTGAAGACCCACTCCTCCCCCACCGGAGAAAAGCAAAGCACCACAGTAAACAGTCTCTGGCCCAGAAGATGCATCTGGAACTGACAGAATTCCCACCTTCCATTTAATTCTCTTTCATCCATTCCTCTGGTGCTTATTTATATTGATGTCTTATTTAGAAGGGGGTCTGTTTGCCAGCGCCGTGCCCTGATTCTTTCTCGTGCTCTCCTTCCTTCCTGGCTGCGTGGAGCCGTTCGGAGATCCTTCAGAGAGACAGCTCGCTGACGCTCGGCGTTGAGAGCTGCATATTTACAGTAAATATGAACATGAACTGATTTAACATTTAATGTGGGTGCATTCCACATCACCAACCCAGTGCCCCCCTCAAATTCCCAGCTCTCCCCCAGGCCTGAGAATATCACAGTATTTTACACAGTTAATGGACCGTTTATCTCTGGTTTTGCAGATATGTAACATTGTTTATATGTGGTCCAGTAGGATCCTTTCTCAAAGATACACCACCATGTTCCTGCCTTAGGAACAGAACTCACACCCCCGCAATCATGAGCTCTTTTCAGTACATTACACTACATTACACTACATTACATTACATTACATGCATTTAGCAGATGCGTTTATCCAGCACCACTTCCTGCACAGGAGAACAGAAGTGTATCTCTACGTTAAATGAGCAACAGGGTCAGACTAGGCTAAAAGCACTCCCAGACCAGTGAGTGTGAGTATAACACCATTTCAAGCACTACCACACGTTAACATGTGCTAACATATAACTAGACAGCCTAGAAAATAAAGGGAAGTCAAGTACAAACACTGCTGTATATCTCACTCTTCAGATCACAGAATCCATAACACATCTTGATATTACAAGTAAAATAAGCTGCCAATAATACAATTTTTCAGTGTGTTTTGGGCAGGTTGAGTTGTGTGAGAACTTTTAGGGAACCAAACAGCTTCAGCACCTTTAAATGAGTAGGGCAATGTGGAGGGGCAGTTAGCTGGAACAAGCATCACCTGACGCCCCATGTTGATTTGAGTAAAAAACACTAGTAATACCTGCAGCCTGCAGGCCTATGAAGTGCTGCTAACCTGGTTAATGTCAGAGCTTTCCGCCTCTCGGAGACCGCCGGGATGTTCTCACCGTTGGAGAAGCGCGTCGGCCCAAAGGAGCACATTTAAATTAAAATACAGCGAGTCTGACAAAGGCAGGGCCGCTGAGCGGGTCGCTGCCACGGAGGGCCGACACTGCGTTCATCAGACGCACCTCTGCCTTTACGCACCAGCCAGAACCCTCCTTACCCAGGGGGACCGCTGAGCGGGTCGCTGCCACGGAGGGCCGACACACACTGCGTTCATCAGACGCACCTCTGCCTTTACGCACCAGCCAGAACCCTCCTTACCCAGGGGGACCGCTGAGCGGGTCGCTGCCACGGAGGGCCGACACACACTGCGTTCATCAGACGCACCTCTGCCTTTACGCACCAGCCAGAACCCTCCTTACCCAGGGGGACCGCTGAGCGGGTCGCTGCCACGGAGGGCCGACACACACTGCGTTCATCAGACGCACCTCTGCCTTTACGCACCAGCCAGAACCCTCCTTACCCAGGGGGACCGCTGAGCGGGTCGCTGCCACGGAGGGCCGACACACACTGCGTTCATCAGACGCACCTCTGCCTTTACGCACCAGCCAGAACCCTCCTTACCCAGGGGGACCGCTGAGCGGGTCGCTGCCACGGAGGGCCGACACACACTGCGTTCATCAGACGCACCTCTGCCTTTACGCACCAGCCAGAACCCTCCTTACCCAGGGGGACCGCTGAGCGGGTCGCTGCCACGGAGGGCCGACACTGCGTTCATCAGACGCACCTCTGCCTTTACGCACCAGCCAGAACCCTCCATACCCAGGGGGACCGCTGAGCGGGTCGCTGCCACGGAGGGCCGACACACACTGCGTTCATCAGACGCACCTCTGCCTTTACGCACCAGCCAGAACCCTCCTTACCCAGGGGGACCGCTGAGCGGGTCGCTGCCACGGAGGGCCGACACACACTGCGTTCATCAGACGCACCTCTGCCTTTACGCACCAGCCAGAACCCTCCTTACCCAGGGGGACCGCTGAGCGGGTCGCTGCCACGGAGGGCCGACACTGCGTTCATCAGACGCACCTCTGCCTTTACGCACCAGCCAGAACCCTCCTTACCCAGGGGGACCGCTGAGCGGGTCGCTGCCACGGAGGGCCGATGCACACTGCGTTCATCAGACGCACCTCTGCCTTTACGCACCAGCCAGAACCCTCCTTACCCAGGGGGACCGCTGAGCGGGTCGCTGCCACGGAGGGCCGACACTGCGTTCATCAGACGCACCTCTGCCTTTACGCACCAGCCAGAACCCTCCTTACCCAGGGGGACCGCTGAGCGGGTCGCTGCCACGGAGGGCCGACACACACTGCGTTCATCAGACGCACCTCTGCCTTTACGCACCAGCCAGAACCCTCCTTACCCAGGGGGACCGCTGAGCGGGTCGCTGCCACGGAGGGCCGACACACACTGCGTTCATCAGACGCACCTCTGCCTTTACGCACCAGCCAGAACCCTCCTTACCCAGGGGGACCGCTGGGGGGGGGGAGCATCGGGCTTCCTTCATTAACGAGCCTAACAGGATTATGGGGAAATTTGCATGGGGGGGGAGCGTGGAGGGGGAGCATGTATTTGGGTCAGATTTCAGATTGCATGCATTAATGATGGCTGAGAGGATGGCAATGGAGCGAGGCAGCTGAGAAGAGTCTGCACTGATGGACACACTCCAGCAGGGTGTATGTGTGTGTGCGTGTGTGTGTGTTTCTGTGTGTGTGCGTGTGTGTGTGTGTTTCTGTGTGTGCGTGTGCGTGAGTGTGTGTGCGTGCGTGTGCTGTATGTATATGTGTGTGTGTGTGTACGTGAGTGCTTGTATGTATATGTGTGTGAGTATGTGTTTGTGTGTGTGTTTCTGTGTGTGTGCGTGTGTGTGTGTGTTTCTGTGTGTGCGTGTGCGTGAGTGTGTGTGCGTGCGTGTGCTGTATGTATATGTGTGTGTGTGTGTACGTGAGTGCTTGTATGTATATGTGTGTGTGTGTGTGTGCGTGCATGTGTGTATGTGCATGCATGTGTGTGTGTCTGAGGGAAAATCCATCTGACAGTCTTTGTGCATATTTAAGAATGGAAACCCCATCTGCTCTTTATTTGCGTTTGACGAATGCGATAAAAATATCCTATTGTATGTGTGCAGTTGTATATGCATAATGTTTGAATTAGCGTAGGGGAAATGTACTTGGTGGAATTTTTTTGTATGTGTGTGTATGAGAGCATATTGCTCATGTTGCATGAGTTGGGGTTGGACACTGGTTGGTGGGGAATATATTTACTCATCTGATCATCTCTGTATTTCTAGCACGTCGAGTCGTGTGCGGCTGACGTCAGTATCGAGCTTACAGGTATACTGTGGCCCTAACATCAATCACTGGCAGGAATCGGCCCCTCGCAGGTAGAGTTTCACTTTTTACCTGAAGGCCCACACATCACACTGAGAGCGTCATGGCTGCGTGTCTGGTTGGTGATGCTTTCACCACATCATGGAAGTGACCCAGATATCTGGTGCCCTTCAGAGAAATGGGTGTGCGTTAGGCAGGAAACAGGAGCCGCTGAGGGGAACCGTCCAGGTGGTGTGAGAGCCGCACGGTGTGGCCGCACGGCTCGTTTCAGCTTTTCAGCGTCGGCCTGGCTGACAGTGTGACTCAGCTGAGGAGAGTGAGTCACGGCCTCAGGTGGGGGACAGAGCTTTTCTCCTCGTCCCCTCATTTACACGAGAAGTGAGGTGAGGCGAACGCCCACGGGAAACCACGTGAGCGCTCTCCATTTCATTCACAAGCTGCTCTTCACCTCCTCCTCAGCGGCGGCGGCCAGGTGGCCCAGCCCACACGCACAGCGTTCCGCTACCCAGCAGCCTCACATGCATTCCGCTGGCATGGTTAGGGACAGCCCCACTCGCTGCCCCAGACACACACACACACACTGTGCCTCTCCTGCTGCACTCCACGGCCTAACCCTCAGACACACACCGTACTGTCAGTGTTTCAGCCGTCTGGCAAGACACAAACGGACAGCCTTCACTGTCCACCCTGACTCTCCTCCCCTCGCTGCCCCGCCCACATCTGTCACATGAATCCCGCAGAGAGAGAGGCGTGGGGAGTCTGACCCCCGACGAAACGCTAACAATCAGAAACACAGATTATGAAACCCTGAGGTATGGACGGTTTTTCCTATTCGTGAGAGATTGTCTCACCATCTGTTGTTGCATCTGGGGGGGGGGGGGGGGGGGGGCAGTGATGAAACTAGCATTCTTACCCCCTCAACAGTCCCAGCATGCTTTTTCATTAGCGTAATGAAATCTGTTATCTTAACGAGGTTTGGCAACTCTGTGTCAGTGCAAGGACACGCGACTGCCCCCCCCCCAGCCCAAACAGTCTGGGTGCTCTAAGTGAGAGACCCTGGCAGGCAGAGGTGAGACTGTGGGATTGGTTTGCTGCCCCGCGCTAACACGTTAAATCTAATCCCATTACCCCTCCCCTCCCCTCCCCGGCTGGGACGGGGTGTGCAAGGTGACCTCTCTCCCTGCGGGTGGGGCAGGATTGGGGGAAACGTTCCACTGCACAGATCCGCCGCGGACTCCGCTGCTGCTCCCGTATCGGAAACCGGGCGCGTCCCTGCTGTGGAAACACAACCAGCCCCCCAGCGGGGTCTCCGTTTAAACCGCCGCGGGGTCGATGCCGGGGGGGGGGGGTTGCAAGGGTGGGCTGCGATTTGTTCACAGGTGGGGCGCATCAGCTGAATGAAAACCCCTTTAACAGCTCTGTCTCTGATTGGCTGGCTTCAAACACACAGATACCGATCGGCTCTCGCGATGATGAAGGTGATTTTGACTGTGATGCCGGCCAGGCACTGGTGGCTGTATCCCAGCATGCACTGGTGGCTGTATCCCAGCATGCACTGGTGTGTTCCTTCCTGCTAAAGCATGATAAAATTTCCCTGCGAATTAATATTTTATCTCCACAGCTCAGGGAAGGAAAGAGATACAGCCAGGGGAGATTCAGCCGCTTCTGTTTTGGTGGATAAGTGGACTGCATCCATTATTCAGCTTCTGATGTGTGTTGTTGTATGAAAAAAAAACGTGTTCATCTACTGCATTTGTAGTTTTGAGCCACTTGAAAAATCACAAAAAAAATCAAAGGCATTTCCTGTTGAGGCAACAGGTGTGATGCTCCACCTGTCCTGCAGAGGGAGCTTTTCCCCAATGTAAGCTGGTCTGGAGTCTCAATATCACCATATACCCACAGTCTGTAATTCTGTTTGACTGGGATTTTAAATTATTCTGAGGGACTGATAAAGAACAGCCATCTCACAGCAGTCTGCCTCCCAGGACCCCTGTCACCTGCAGGCTCAGTCCTTATCATGAGTATGACAGGATTAAAAATTTTGTTGGTAAACCTCACGACTAATGGACCCAGATTTCATAAAGATGAAAAACACTTCTTTTAAAGAAAAAAATGTATACATTTTCTGATTGTGCATAATGGTTAATAGTTGCTAATTTATTCAGCCTGGAAAGGAGGTGGGGGAGGTGTTGCAACTGGCTGCTCAGTGAGGCTGTTGGGAATGACAGGACTGTAGGTGGTGCGCAGGAGGACCGTGGTCCGTTTTTCTGCATTTATATGTCTGCTCTTATGTATGCTTTGCGATAACCGCTTTCATAAATTTACTGTTGTGATGCAGAATCAATTATTTCTGTGACATTCATGCCATTTGTGAAAATGTTGAATTGCAATTCAGAGGTAGTTGACCACTTCTGGCGTCCGCAGCTCGGCACTTCAGCACCGCCCACGTGCTTTTGCGCATGACCCCCTCCACTGTCCGCGAGGAGGTACGGCCTTGTCGCGTGAAATCAAGGATAATTTGGCGACTCTGAATTTTGCTGTTGTCAGAATAATGAGACAGATGGAGGCCGAGGCCTCCGCGCTAATCCGCTCTTCGGGAAAATGCGTGGATTTACGAGGCGCCCGCTGCCTGACTCGCTGGCTGCGCCGACCGCCGCTTTGCTTTTGTTGGTTTCGTTGATTCGTCACGATCCGTCGCGGCCGCGCTCCTCTGCACGTGCAGAAAGCAGGGGTGCAGGCTGGAGCAGAGGCCGTGCTCATGAAAGCAATTTCAGCTTTAGCTTTTTTAGTCTGCATACAGACGTGTGAATGATTTTTGTCCCGGCGTGCACGAGTAGCCTAATAAGATTCAAAAGCAACAACTTCAATGTCAATACAAAATAAAAAGTATCGTAACTGAACGGCAATAATAATACGTTAATAGCATGACATTGTTATTATTTTACATTTTTTTGTGTAATTCATAATATTTTAGAGTCTTGGTGCTTTTGTTATTTAAGCAATTTAAATATTCATATAATTAGTAGCAGTAGAAGTAGTATTGCTGTATATTATTGCAACCAACGATATTTGATCATTATATAAAATGTATATTATTATTGTTTTTATTATTAAATTGGTACGATACAGCGCATGGTTACGTGGTATAGGCTACCTGTTGTGATGACGTTGCAGGGGCGGGGCAGAGCTGCCAGCATCAGTGTAGAGGCTCGGAGTCTTGCCACAGAGCGCTGTGCCGAGTTGCAGGCGTTGCTCCACGCTTCTCGATCCAGGCGTCCTCTCCCGGCGGAAGCTCCGTTTTTCAGCCTGTTCGGAAAACTGAAAGCTGATGCGGGTTCGCTCACTGGGAAAGCTGAAGATCCGAAAAGGGCATTCACGACCAAGTGGAGAGTATATGCACGGATCTGAAGGAAATGCCTCATACGCCGATTGAAGTGGCTTGTTATGCAGTACGGTAATGTTATTTTTCAAAATCCAGCTGGCTTTTTTAACGCTTGTAACTAGGGGCAACTTTTAAGGACCACCACATATGTTTTTCTTACTTGGATTGTTAATGAGTAAATTATTCGCTGCAAATGGACAGTCCTTGCGTTGCTAAAGAATCTGTCAACATAATCTGAAAACAGACTGTTGCGTGATTACAGGAAATTTGGAGACTAAACTGATATAAAACAATCGATGCATTTTTATATATGACAATTTTTATGCAATTTCGAATATTTTAAAACACTCGCCAAACTTGTTAAACCTGTGCGCGCGCACCTTCCCTGAACTCTCCCAGAAGAGACGCCCGCATACTGCCCTGACGGGAGGAGCAGAATGATCCGCACCTGACACCCAACTCCGGACATTCGCTCCAGCTCCATATCTGTGTGGAACATGAAGACCGCCGCGATCCTGACCGTTGGAGTTCATTTGCTTTGCTTCCTTTCCGGCAACTGGACAGCAACTCTGGGTGGCTACGGTAAGCGTGTGGCGGTCAGAGAATATGCAGTCCCAGCAGAGGGAAGATTCCGTGCTGGAACACACGGGTTCATTTTAGCATTTATGGTTGTTTGATATATGTATTTTTAAATGTAATCGTGATGTGAATTTTGTCAGCGACCCAAACGCATTTTTGGGACAGTGGCAACACACACACACACACACCGAGAGCGTTTACAGCGAATCCTTCAGGTGCTGAACTCAGGGCACATTTTAAAGGCTACAAACCTCTATGACTACTCTAATCGACCTGTAAACCAGATGTCACTTTTCGACATAATTTGCTATAACGTTTGTTTTATGCATATGTTAAAGAAACCGACGAGATGTAGTTGCTGTCAGGCTTGTTATCCTTGTGGTATCTGTGCTTATCTTGTGTCTGTATTGTCAGGCATTGTGAAGTGATGGAGATAGTCTGAACTGTAGAGTACCAGGTGCTGCGCTCATGTTTCCTGCTGTATTTATTTTACAGGAGATAATTATTACCGATGACAGTCGCACAAGAAACCACACCAAGTGACAGATTGAAGATAATTATACTGGCGCTCTGCATAAATTAAAACCATGCTCAGTCATAATTATGCTAATATAGTTCAAATAGTAATTGCTGAAATGTCAAAACATGAAAGGTGCTGTCAGAAGCATTTTGCCGGAATATTAGTGTCACAAACAATAATGCAGAAAGTGTGTGGGGCATGGTAAATTAGAACAATCAATTATTTGTACCAATGACCCATAGTCAGCTGCATTACATTGATCGTATCATAATGTCCTTCTTTTTAAAAATGAATTAAATGCGTTACATTTAAATGCTCTTTAAAATGACACGTACATAAATGACTTTCCTCACGAGCATCAGTTGTAACACTACATGTTGATAATGCTGTAACTCCCTCTACCCTCTGAAGTGAGACGTGCACTCGGGCATCGCACATATCCAAAGAGCGCACTCTGGGTGAGCTTCGTGCAAGCGTGTGTCAGGCTGCGCGGTGTTTTACATACGGAATTTGAATGTGCAGGCAGCCCTGGAAGAGTTTGGGACTGCAAGCAGTAACGCGACGGGCGCTCCAACGGGCCGGGCTCAGATTCGGACACTGCGAGCGCTGTCCTCTTACTGCGTGGGTTCGCAATTCCGATTCCAACGGACACATTCAGCGTCTCAGCGTTTCCTCTACGTCAGACATCTGCATCGGAACAATCCGCGTACTTACGGCGAGCGCACAATCCGGCTGTTCGGATATGTTCTGTATGCAGGCTGCTTTAATCAAATCACACAGTGACTGTACCGCTAGCTGCGCCGCGCAGTTCAACAAAAGTAAAGTAACACTTCATCAAAGATAAAGGGGCTGATTTATTTTAGATTATTTTAAAAATGCTGCTCAACGAGCATAGCCCCCTGTTACCACTGTAAGATAACCAGACCTGCGACTCTCATTCTTTGAATATAATTTACATGATCGGAGGATCCTCGCGAATGGAATTAAATGCATCAAACGCTTGTTGGAAATACCTCGTGGTGCTACCTGCTAGTCCATGGGCGTCGACCAGTTACTGCACAAATCCACAGATCTACATCTGAAGGTGTTAATAGTGGAGACATGATTTAATTGTTGCATCCGCTTAACATGAAGATCAGTAGACCTGCACAGCATCTGTTCTAAACCGATGCATTTGAACAGACAGATAATGTGTCAAAGTCAGGAGCTGCAGGTTGCAGTTTTATGGGCTTGGCTTGGATATCTCATTTGTGGATGAAGTCAGGGCTGTAGTGTAAATGCGGTGAGAATGTGGTGTCAGCAGGGAGATGCGGGGAGCTGCAGGCTGGCTTTGTGGAGCGGCCTGGTTGGCGGTGTGTGTGGTGGGAATGTGGTGTCAGCAGGGAGATGCGGGGAGCTGCAGGCTGGCTTTGTGGAGCGGCCTGGTTGGCGGTGTGTGTGGTGGGAATGTGGTGTCAGCAGGGAGATGCGGGGAGCTGCAGGCTGGCTTTGTGGAGCGGCCTGGTTGGCGGTGTGTGTGGTGGGAATGTGCTGTCAGCAGGGAGATGCGGGGAGCTGCAGGCTGGCTTTGTGGAGCGGCCTGGTTGGCGGTGTGTGTGGTGGGAATGTGGTGTCAGCAGGGAGATGCGGGGAGCTGCAGGCTGGCTTTGTGGAGCGGCCTGGTTGGCGGTGTGTGTGGTGGGAATGTGCTGTCAGCAGGGAGATGCGGGGAGCTGCAGGCTGGCTTTGTGGAGCGGCCTGGTTGGCGGTGTGTGTGGTGGGAATGTGCTGTCAGCAGGGAGATGCGGGGAGCTGCAGGCTGGCTTTGTGGAGCGGCCTGGTTGGCGGTGTGTGTGGTGGGAATGTGGTGTCAGCAGGGAGATGCGGGGAGCTGCAGGCTGGCTTTGTGGAGCGGCCTGGTTGGCGGTGTGTGTGGTGGGAATGTGGTGTCAGCAGGGAGATGCGGGGAGCTGCAGGCTGGCTTTGTGGAGCGGCCTGGTTGGCGGTGTGTGTGGTGGGAATGTGCTGTCAGCAGGGAGATGCGGGGAGCTGCAGGCTGGCTTTGTGGAGCGGCCTGGTTGGCGGTGTGTGTGGTGGGAATGTGGTGTCAGCAGGGAGATGCGGGGAGCTGCAGGCTGGCTTTGTGGAGCGGCCTGGTTGGCGGTGTGTGTGGTGGGAATGTGGTGTCAGCAGGGAGATGCGGGGAGCTGCAGGCTGGCTTTGTGGAGCGGCCTGGTTGGCGGTGTGTGTGGTGGGAATGTGCTGTCAGCAGGGAGATGCGGGGAGCTGCAGGCTGGCTTTGTGGAGCGGCCTGGTTGGCGGTGTGTGTGGTGGGAATGTGGTGTCAGCAGGGAGATGCGGGGAGCTGCAGGCTGGCTTTGTGGAGCGGCCTGGTTGGCGGTGTGTGTGGTGGGAATGTGGTGTCAGCAGGGAGATGCGGGGAGCTGCAGGCTGGCTTTGTGGAGCGGCCTGGTTGGCGGTGTGTGTGGTGGGAATGTGCTGTCAGCAGGGAGATGCGGGGAGCTGCAGGCTGGCTTTGTGGAGCGGCCTGGTTGGCGGTGTGTGTGGTGGGAATGTGCTGTCAGCAGGGAGATGCGGGGAGCTGCAGGCTGGCTTTGTGGAGCGGCCTGGTTGGCGGTGTGTGTGGTGGGAATGTGCTGTCAGCAGGGAGATGCGGGGAGCTGCAGGCTGGCTTTGTGGAGCGGCCTGGTTGGCGGTGTGTGTGGTGGGAATGTGGTGTCAGCAGGGAGATGCGGGGAGCTGCAGGCTGGCTTTGTGGAGCAGCCTGGTTGGCGGTGTGTGTGGTGGGAATGTGCTGTCAGCAGGGAGATGCGGGGAGCTGCAGGCTGGCTTTGTGGAGCGGCCTGGTTGGCGGTGTGTGTGGTGGGAATGTGGTGTCAGCAGGGAGATGCGGGGAGCTGCAGGCTGGCTTTGTGGAGCGGCCTGGTTGGCGGTGTGTGTGGTGGGAATGTGCTGTCAGCAGGGAGATGCGGGGAGCTGCAGGCTGGCTTTGTGGAGCGGCCTGGTTGGCGGTGTGTGTGGTGGGAATGTGGTGTCAGCAGGGAGATGCGGGGAGCTGCAGGCTGGCTTTGTGGAGCGGCCTGGTTGGCGGTGTGTGTGGTGGGAATGTGCTGTCAGCAGGGAGATGCGGGGAGCTGCAGGCTGGCTTTGTGGAGCGGCCTGGTTGGCGGTGTGTGTGGTGGGAATGTGCTGTCAGCAGGGAGATGCGGGGAGCTGCAGGCTGGCTTTGTGGAGCGGCCTGGTTGGCGGTGTGTGTGGTGGGAATGTGCTGTCAGCAGGGAGATGCGGGGAGCTGCAGGCTGGCTTTGTGGAGCGGCCTGTGGTGGGAATGTGGCAGGGCTGACCTCTCCCCTCTCCCCTGCGCACTCTGGAGGCCCTGTTTCTAATGCCTCTCACATGAGACCGATTACAGGCAGAAACACAATGGAGGGCGGGACCGACAGGGCCGTGAAGGCGTGCGTATCAGCCAGCGTGTGACTGCTAACGTCCGGGCAGAAGCCGAGGCGGAGGGAGAGGAGGTGTGAGGGGGACACAGTCGGAGGGAGAGGAGGCGTGAGAGAGACAGAGCCGGAGGGAGAGGAGGTGTGAGGGACACAGCCGGAGGGAGAGGAGGTGTGAGGGACACAGCCGGAGGGAGAGGAGGTGTGAGGGACACAGCCGGAGGGAGAGGAGGCGTGAGAGAGACACAGCCGGAGGAAGAGGAGCAGTGAGAGATACACAGCCGGAGGAAGAGGAGCAGTGAGAGATACACAGCCGGAGGGAGAGGAGGCGTGAGAGAGACACAGCCGGAGGGAGAGGAGGCGTGAGAGAGACACAGCCGGAGGGAGAGGAGGCGTGAGAGAGACACAACCGGAGGGAGAGGAGGTGTGAGAGAGACACAGCCGGAGGGAGAGGAGCAGTGAGAGACACAGCCGGAGGGAGAGGAGCAGTGAGAGACACAGCCGGAGGGAGAGGAGCAGTGAGAGACACAGCCGGAGGGAGAGGAGCAGTGAGAGAGACACAGCCGGAGGGAGAGGAGCAGTGAGAGACACAGCCAGAGGGAGAGGAGCAGTGAGAGAGACACAGCCGGAGGGAGAGGAGGTGTGAGAGAGACACAGCCGGAGGGAGAGGAGGCGTGAGAGAGACAGAGCCGGAGGGAGAGGAGGTGTGAGGGACACAGAGCCGGAGGGAGAGGAGCAGTGAGAGACACAGCCAGAGGGAGAGGAGGTGTGAGAGAGACAGAGCCGGAGGGAGAGGAGGTGTGAGGGACACAGAGCCGGAGGGAGAGGAGGTGTGAGGGACACAGCCGGAGGGAGAGGAGGTGTGAGAGAGACACAGCCGGAGGGAGAGGAGGTGTGAGAGAGACACAGCCGGAGGGAGAGGAGGTGTGAGGGACACACAGCCGGAGCGAGAGGAGGTGTGAGAGAGACAGAGCCGGAGGGAGAGGAGGTGTGAGGGACACAGAGCCGGAGCGAGAGGAGGTGTGAGAGAGACAGAGCCGGAGGGAGAGGAGGTGTGAGAGAGACAGCCGGAGGGAGAGGAGGTGTGAGGGACACACAGCCGGAGGGAGAGGAGGTGTGAGAGAGACACAGCCGGAGGGAGAGGAGGTGTGAGGGACACACAGCCGGAGGGAGAGGAGGTGTGAGGGAAGGCTGGGCTGGGTGGAAGAGACGCGCGGTCTTCGCTCAGAGCTGAGGCCTCTGAAAGAGGCCTGCAGGGGCGTTTCGCGATAAGAGACGGGCAGCAGCTTCTCTGCTCTGCTTCAGAGAGCTTTTATCCCTTTTCACACATGTGCTCAGCGCTGGATGTTTCTGTGAGAAAGCGGTGTTTGAAGGGTTTCTCTCTGAGGTCAGCCGGGACAGCAGTGCTTCAGCCACCTGTTATAGTAAAAGCAGTGATGGGGGGGGGGGGCATCGTGAACCCCCTCATGGGTGGAGCTACCAGGGGCTGTCAATCACTGGCTCTCCATATCAGAATAGGATTGTGGGTTCGGGTCAGGGAGCCGGGGGGAAACACGATGGCAGCGCCGATGTTTGGGGATTGTGAAGCCACAGTCTCCCATCTCTCATCAGATGGCAGTGTAGCATGGTGGTTAAAGGGCAGGACTGCGCACTGCTGCTCTACCCTTGGGCAAGGTACTTAACCCAGAATTGCCTCAGTAAATATCCAGCTGTATAAATGGATAACATCGTGAAAAAACAAAACTATAACCTGTATAAGTCTTCCTGGATAAGTAAATACCATACCATTTATTATATAATAATAAATACCAATAATGTAATGTAAATGAGCTGAAGCTCTGGCCTGGGATGCTTTCAGCACTGTGACTGGCTCCCGGGGAAGGGTTTAGCCGTAACACACTGTCAGCACTGTGACTGGCTCCCGGGGAAGGGTTTAACCGGAACACGCTGACAGAGGTCCTGAGAGCACCGTGACGCACAGCCCTGTGGCCAACGAGGCGGCGGGAGGTCCCAGGAGGCCCCAGAGACTGAGTCGCACTCTAGTATCTTTTGCAAGATATGGGCTGCGTTTAATTTAAAACGAAGCGGGGGGCGGCCGCGGTCGCTGCAGAGACGAGACCCGGCACTCCTGGCAGGTCCGCTTCCTCCAGCGTTCCCAGCACCCTACCGAAGAAGCGGAAAATCCTGAGAGCGAGCAGCAACATTCCGCAGCAGAAGCCGCACGCCCCGCGCCAAATGCCGTGCAGATGTATGTCTGCAACACCCACCGATGCATTACTGCAAAACACACACACGTGAACAGCTTGTTCATCTGCTGAGGGTTTCCACAGAAAGGGATAGGCTCCCTGTCCAGGGTGGGGGTTTCAGCACTCAGTACGTCTAAGAACGCTTTCTACCGGCTTTGATATTTTAATTACTGCCGATATAAATTCCCCCTTTTATCTTTGTTCTTCGTATTCCCAAAATTAGCATAAGCCTTGTTAGTTTCAGGTGGCTAAGATGAGGTCCCTTTATTGTGTGAATATATTTTTATTACAGTTATGGATTTTTTGATTCTGTCATGAAATTTTCCATACGTCAGTGGTATCATTTTGTTCAGAAAGTACCTGGTTCTCTAAAGAAAATGCTGGTAATTTCAAATATGTAATCTCAGTTCTACAGAACTGGATTCATTTTGTTTTCATTTTCAGGATTACATATTTGTTTTACTGCAGAGGGCAAAGTGTGCTGAAGACAGCCGAGGGAGATGTAATCAGGAGAGTAAACGGCACAGGTCACAGAGAGGCTCAGGCCGAAGGTCGCTGTGTTATAGTGGGAAGAGAGACACGTAGTGATCGGGGGGGGCTGTTTAGACCCTTGAGTAAGGGTACCCACAATGCACTGCTCCACTCTAAGCTGTGTGGCCGCAAGGTGTTCATAGCAGTTACCTGTGGATGGAATCAGCATTGTCCTCTCCCTCTTTCTTCCACCTCTTTTTTTCTTTCAGGCTTCAGCTTTGTTTCCTTCTCGTAATTGACGCATGTAAATGCCCGTTTGAGCTCCTTGTTTTATTGCCTTAATAAGGAAGCCGTAAAAGTCAAAGGTCTGCCTCTCCCCCTCTCTGAGTGAATGGCTAAGGTAAGCACAGCACTGTGTCTGAGCGTCAGGGAAGAGTGGAAATGGAGTTTGTATAGTATTCACAGGTTAATCATTTACTGGGCTTTGGATCTACCTGCTGAAGGATAGCCTGTGTTCTTTGTTTGGTGGAGAGCAGGTGATCAGCAGGTGTGAGCAGTGCACCGCTGTGCTGAGTGTTTTTCCCCCTTTTTTCAGTGATGCTGTTTTTTCTCTTGTTGTAAAGCGTGTGTAAAGAGCTAGTTGTGACTGATGACCTCCAGTTTTTGATGACTGGCAACATCTTTGTCTCAGATTGTTTTCTTTTAATTGAACAGGAGTTCTGAGGGCCTCCCTCTGTATGTCCCTCTCGCTGTCTGTGTCTCCGACCCTCCTCCACGGTCCTGGCCGTTCACCATCACGATGGGAATGCAGCAGGGGGGCTCAGATTGTCGGTGGCCACGCCCACTCACGCCTTGCTGCGGTTTTTCTGCTCTCAGTGTGTCCAGTCAGAGGAGGCTCATACACTCCTCGTATCCGCCCAGCGGCTGAATGACCGTAATGATAGATAATAGATAATAATAATAGATAATAGACCATAATAACGATAATAATAAGGTAGTGCGCTTCTTGCGTTCAGGCTGCGTCGTGCCTTTCGCTTTGATGCAGAAGTAGCTTGCCCCACACTGCCTGTGATAACGTCTGCTGCAGCCGCTGTGTGCAGAACAACGTTCCCCCGGCGGCAGCGTCTTCCGCACCTCTGAAATACACCACACATCTCTGTCTGCTTCCTGTGCTCTCAGGTGAGGGGACTGTCACCTGTGCTTGGTGGAGTCTCCGTACCGTTCACTACGGAGGTTTGGGGTCTAATCTGCTACCGAATGTTCCTTCTCAAATGAGGCATGGCACCTTCACTGTTCCTAAACTCTGCTTTCCTTTTAAAAAATCAATGGTTTAATGTACTTGTGTTTCTGCCAGCTAGCTTGTACCTTGTCTGGCCAACTATTGATACCTGGTCATGCAGCGCCTCTAATATTGTGTCTCCTTGTATGGCTTTTGCTTGTGTTGAACTCTGCCTCACTTGTAGGTCGCTTCGGATAAAAGCGTCTGCCAAATGAATAAAAAGTAATGTAAATGTAAGTGTTCCTGTAAAAAGCCCTGGCTGTCTAAAGGGCCCCCGTAAAAGCATCTGATTAGTTGGGCGTGGCTCACAGAAACCCGCCGACTTCAAAGAGGCGGCTCTTCTGGAAGGTGTAGAGCCACTGCAGCCCCCATGCTAATGAAACACAGATAAGCCTGTGTCCTGTGCTGCCGGTCTGTGCAATGCCAGCAGGAAAAGTCGAGCGCTGTTCGCTCTCCCAGCTGTGCACCGCTGAGGGCTGGCTAGCTGTGAAACGCAGCCATCTCTACTGCTTAAAAAAGGATGGGGATGGCTTTTTCAGTGAGGAGTGACAGCCCAGAGAGGTCATTTTAATCAGGCATGTTGTGGGAAAGCCCTGCCTCTCAGATCCAGCATCCGGTTCACTTCACACTCCGTGGCCTCAGCCTGTCTCTGTTTCCGCTGGTACTCCTGCCCTGTGTGGCTTTAATATCACGGCGTGAGAGTGTGCATGTATCGATCAGTTTGCGAGCCGCGTGCATCCCTGAGCGGAAGCCGCTGCAGCGCTGTGTGTTGGGTGAGCGTCGGTGGGTCGGGGTTGGGGGTGTTCGTCCGTCTCCCCCGGCTGGCTCCCCGTGTGCCCGGCCGGGAGGAAGCGCCCAGCATTCAGCTCTTAATAGCAGGAAGTAGCCCTGAGAGAACAAAGGGAAGCAGTGCTGCTCTCTGGGCCTGCCCCCCCCCCCAGTTAAAAACAGAAAGCCTGAGTAATCCAAAATGTTTGCTAACTGGATGGGGGTGGAGGGAATAAAACCCTCGTTAGGCCTTTACACTCCCTTTCATCCCGGCTTTATTGACAGGGTTTAATTGGAGGCTGAAGGTGGTAATTAAATCCAAAAATTCGTGAAATAGTGGGGGGACTTAAATACTCAAATAGCAACATTTCATTGGCTACCGCCAGAGATATTGTAAAGCGCCCAGACGCACTGCCATATGGGAGAGAGGCATGCTGGGAGAACCAGACGAGACCGCAGAAAAAAACTGTAATCATTTCTGCTTTAATTGCTTTTTTGTGTCTGTGTTCCACAGATGCTGCAATTTAGTTCTTATGACTGAAAAGTCAAATGAGGTTTTATAACTTCAAGGCCGTAGCCTTCAGAGGGTACACCGTGTATTAACACATTGTATATATAATTGAATTGACAATTATCTAAAAACCCGTGTTAAGCTCATTTATGTTCAGAACTAAAATACAGAACTGAAACCATACTCTTTTTCAGAATCAGTTATATCAACCTGAACAATTCCCAAATTAATTAGCTATCAGGTTTTTAACTCTCAGGGTACCTCTTAGTTATGTCCTTTTCTGTGTTCATAGCTGTGTAAAGGCCAAAGGTTTATGTATTGAAAAGCTGCCAGTAGCCACCACTGGATGCTTGAGTAGCCATTCTCTTCACTTGATTGGCTGTGTGGTCCCTGGTATCACAGTCCTGTTTGGAAAGGTTCTCTGGCTCCCTGGAGGGGACTTGGCCCGGTTTGAAAAAGAGGGGAAATTAGTGAAGAATGAGATGAAGGAGAAGGTGCTTGTTTATCTCCCTGTTGTGTTTTAATACTTTAAAATTTATGTTTTTAACTTGCTGTGGATTTCCTTCATTTAAAGCCCTGTGAGTTTTCCCGTTCAGTATGCAAACCGAAACATGAGGTTAGCAAATGGCAGAGCTATGCAAATTAATGTCATCTGTTATCTGGCCTGTTTAGGAGTCACTCAGACAAGCAGTCGCAACAAACGTCTCTGTTACCGCCGTCACTGTGGTGCTACTGCAGCACTAAAGGGGGAGCTGGCTTTGCCGGGTTTTGTTTTCATTGCTGTTAAGTAGATATCATTGATTTAATTGATCGGTATGGATGTCTGTAGATTGCTGTGAGGCGCTGGGAGGTGCGGCGCGTGATTAAAGGGTTAACAGTGCTGAGTTAGCTGCATGCTTTCCGCATTAGTGTCCGTCAGCCCTGATCTGCTGTGCCATCACCACACAGACATTTGCATGCTTTATACATCATAATTTACACTCTGGCACGAAGAATAGGGACAGCTGTACAGACTATCGAGAACAACAGAATCATAGTCACCTTTCCATTACAGCTGCTTGGCAGACACTCTTATCCAGAGTGACAGTTACATTGCTTACAATTTTTACATACAAATGAAGCACCTTGCCCAAGGGTACAACAGCAGAGCCCAAGAGGGAATCAAACCAGAAGCCTGTAGGTCACAAGCCCTTCTCACCACTATACCACACTGCTGCCAGTTTCATTTTGAAAGGACGAAGAGGCCTTTTTTTGGCATGGTGTGTGTCCCACTCTAATCAGCTGTCTGCCTCTCATTACTCTGCAGCAGTTGGTTATATAAATAATAATGGAGGAAGTGAGGGAAGGCAGTCTGTGATGGCTGTTTAATTGCTGTAATTCGTACGTGGGTCCTGTGCTGGTGGGCAGGCGTATCAGGAAAAAAAAAACAGCCTGTCTGTTAACTACTGAAGAAACCCTGGAAGAGTGTTGATGTTGAGCTGGAAGAGGTCTGGTCCCTTTAAGGCCGGCTCAGTGTTAGCGGTTATACTCCGCGGCCGTTGTGGGTTCTGTGAAAGGGGCGCTGTGCAGTGCATAATCGTCCAGGCACATTATCATAATTGAAGCATTCAGCTCCGGCAAAGTGGGTCGGGGTGCCGGGCTGAAGGAGCGGCTTGCAGGCCGGGCAGCAGCAGTGGACACAGCTCTCCGGTCTCTCCGGCCTCTCCGGCCTCTCCGGCCTCGCGATGTGACCCCTGCAACACACCGGGAGAAAGGGCGGGAGGGGGGTGGGGGGGGGGGGGGGGCAAGGGAAAACTGCCGAAATGGTGCAGATCAAACACGTCGCCTCAATCCAGGCTAATCCCGAGTCATTCGCACAGAATTACCCATTAATTAGATTCCATTAGGGGCCTGGCACCAGCTGACAAACCAACAGTTTCTGCGCTGCACAGGCCAGGGAACGGCTCAGCCAAACAGATAAGCGTCTGGATGACTCACAAGATAAATACTTTATCTTAAATACTAGGTAAATACTGTAAGAATTAACAGCTTCTTTTAATTCTTCTTTTCCGTCCGCATTTGGTATCAAATCTGTGGACCCAGATCGTGTTTTCTGGATGATTAGAGATCATTTGGAGTGGTTGTTTCTTATGGTAAATTTGCTTTCGTCATGTTTAAGAAGGAAAGTGTGTGTGTGTGTGTGTGTGTGTGTGTGTGTGTGTGTGTGTGTGTGTGTGTGTGTGTGTGTGTGTGTGTGTGTATGTGTGCACTCGGTGTGATTGAAGAATATATTCCATCTGCTGTCTCTATCTGTGAAACTAATTTGAATTGACCAGTGTTACGCACACTGAACTCAATGGCTGTTTCACAGGTGAGATTGATTGATAGGTTAAGGCTCATTGATCAAAGCGTTTGGGCCATGGTGCATGCATGAGAGTCATCTTCTGCTCTTGCTCAACAGAAATTACGCACGCCGACTGTAGTCATCTTGCTTGATACCTGAGATCAGGTGATGGGTTGGGCAGTTTGTTTGCTGTGTAAACACCTTTTCCGCTGCTGATAAGTCATATGTCAGTATCCTGGCTTCACGTCCGGTGGCACAGATCCCAACTCCTCTGGTTAAAGCCCAACCTTTACTCTGTGTATACATTGTGGTTACCACGTCAGTTTATACTCTATGACTACATTCTGCACTTGACCACAGATTCAAGGTCAGTTTGCCTGCCTCAAATTTTAGCCATGACCATATAGTGTAAAATCTTACTTCTGATCCACGATCAGTTGCTACAGTCAGACAAGAGAACGTTTTAAAAACAGCCGTTAAAGGAGAGTTAAGTGTGTTTTCTGATCATGTGTGCAGGTGGAGCTTGTTTTGGTATGTATCAGTGCTGTCGCCTCTGACCCTACCCCCTCGGCCACTGGCCCTCTGAGAACAGGAAGTGCCACTGTAGTGAGTGTTCTGTACAGCAGGAAGTAGGAGGGACAACAGCAGTCTGTCCTCCTTACTCATTGAATAAACACATCCTCAGTGCTGAGTCAGAAAGCCACACCCCCTTCCTGCTATTCGCTCACAGCTCAGCGAATCAAGCCCCATTGGTCTTTGATGTCGATATTCAATTTCAAATCCAAATATCTCAACAATAGGGTCAATAATAAGGTTATCAAAGTTATTTCTAAACAAAACAAGAACTGTTGTATTTCACCATAAAAATAACACTGCACTAATATAGTTAACAATTTAAGTGCTCACATAACCCTTTGTCACCTCTAATTCCTCTGTATTAGAATCCCTTCTGATAGACAGCACTTCTAACTGGGACCATGGTCAGGGTTTTGGGTCGTTGAGTTCTTGGTTACCTGGTGTGTACGGATTCATGAGCTGTGTGAATCTGACTCATTTGTGCCTCTGAGTCTTTAGTGGATCCTGCATTTCACAGCAGGGCTCTCCTGGCTCAGGGGGACCAGCGTATGGCTGTAGTTTAGTTTAGTTTTCAGTCAGTGCCTGTCCTCTGGCCTACAGTTAAACACAAGGATTACTTTTAATCTTCAGAAGAAACTTTGCCAACTACAGCAACTGCTGGAATGAATCCATACAGGCCTATGTTGTGGAAGGATATTTATGGAAGAAGTAACATTTTAATTTACTTGCTTGTCAAAGTTAGAGATACTTGTTGATTGAATCCAGGCCTTAGTCTAAACAGACTGACTCTCCAGTTGTGTACATTGCTAGGGGGAAAGGACTGAGCCAGGTAAAACAGTGCTTATATTATCCGTTTCTGTTGCTAAATAATCACTGAAGCAATTCTGGGGAAGTACTTCGCTGAAGTATACAGCAGGAGGGCTGGAGCACGCAACCCTCTGGTTAAAGTTCTGGTTCTGAAGACCACCAGGCGGTGTCTCTAACCCCTCCCCTTTAGAGAGGGAGACGGGGCTCTGCAGAGGCCAGGCTGGGGTCACCTTTCAGAGGCCAGTCCTTAAACAGGAGAAACGTGGAGAATCATAAGTCACACACACACGTACACACTCACTCACAGACAGACAGACACATACACACACGTGCGTACACACACATACACATGCGCACACACACGCACACACACTCGCATACGCACACACACACGTACACACACTCGCATACGCACACACACACACACGTACACACACTCGCATACGCACACACACACACACACACACACACACACTCTCACACATACAGGCTCCTGATGAAAAGCACAAAGTTGGACTTTGACATCTGACGTCAAACGGTCCCATTGAAGCTGATTTTGCTGCAGATTGCATCTCCTGAATCTCCTGTCTGGCACTGCAGTGCAAACAGTGGCGGCTCTCGGGCGGATCACTGATGCCCGGCCTGGATCCCCGCTCTGTGAGCGGGTCTAACGGCTCCGCAGCGGGAACATGTGATGCGGTTTTCAGCAAACGCTTACCGAGAACTGCTGGAGGAATGCTTTTCCAGTGTAACTCTGCGAAACAGCATGGGAGAAACACGGGTCTGAGCAGAGGCAGATATCCCAGCGCAGTTTTGCTTTATGTGTCCGTTTGATTATTTGCATATACCAGAAGATTGAAACAGAGATACACAGGAAAAAAAGAACTATGATGATGCAGTAGACTTTGCAGGACAAATAAAAATCAGTAACTTAATCTGCTGAAATTGCAACGTGAAACAAATTAGAGACAAAAAGCCTCAGGAATAAATATCAATACAAAAGCAGCAGGTAGCTGCTGTGTACTGAATGAAATGCACTGATGTTGTATGGATGATGAAATTAAACACTTTTTTCAGCAAACCTTGAAAGCTGTTCACCAGTGTGGAACTAACACCGTTCTGTATGAGGTAGCCCCTGTGCCGAGTGGGAAATGATCTTAATTGGGGCTGGGGGCTGTTTAAATATCCAGTTTAGTTAGAATAGATCAGCGAATGAAATTAAAAATAAAGCCGCGTAACCACACGTGATGATGGACAGGGTCAGCACCCTCCGGCCTGTAATCACGGTGCCGGGGCGGGTCTGAAGAAGAGGGATCGACTCGGTGCCATATGTTTGTTTTTCAGAGTAATGCTTTAAAGACAGAGCGCTGCACAGCGCATCCATTTGTGGTCCAGTGCTATTGATCCGGGGGCAGCGTGCAGGGCAGATCTGTCTGGCTTTGCACAGCGCAGCACTCTGTATGAAAAGCATGTTAGAGGAAATCGTTACTGTCCGGTCTGCGGCCGAGCGATGGGGGCAGGGGTGTGTGAGGGGCAGACAGACGCTTCTCTTCTGAAGGTGTGACATAAGTTTCACCTGATTATTCACTCTGTTGTTGACTGATAACCCTGTTTGAAGGTCCAAAATGGTCCGGGAGTTTATGAGAATCGAAACACTGACCTTATCATTCCATCCGTTCCCTGCTGGGTCTGTGGGGTCACAGTCTCCCCCTTCAGTCGATTTCTGCAAAAGATGTCATTTTGTGTCCGTGCTGCCTGTGTGATTCACCTCTTCCTGCCCCTGCTCAGTGTAGCAGGTGCATTTGTGTGTGCTGCCCTGTACCTACACACCCCTGTGGGCCTGCTCTCCTCTGCCGGGCTCTCTCCCTCCGTCTCCACTCCTCGTGACGATCCGCCTCGGGGTGTGAGTTTGACCTGCTCTCCTCTGCCGGGCTCCCTCCCTCCGGCTCCGCTCCTCGTGACGATCCGCCTCAGGGTGTGAGTTTGACCTGCTTGTGCAGGCGCAGGAGGGCAGGCTGTGGTCTGTGGCAGGCAGGAGCAGAGTTTTCCCAGGCTCTGGTCTCAGCAGATGGTCTGTGGAGGAGTCTGCACTGCGCACATGTGCCACATGTGTGAGCAGTTACTGCAGCGGCGCACACACAGCACAGCCATGCAGGAGAGCCGCACACCGGGGTTACATCCGTCCTGCTGTCCCGCCCGTCCGTCCTGCTGTCCCGCCCATCCGTCCTGCTGTCCCGCCCATCCGTCCTGCTGTCCCGCCCATCCGTCCTGCTGTCCCGTCCTGCTGTCCTGCCCGTCCGTCCTGCTGTCCCGCCCGTCCGTCCTGCTGTCCCGCCCGTCCGTCCTGCTGTCCCGCCCGTCCGTCCTGCTGTCCCGCCCCTCCGTCCTGCTGTCCCGCCCCTCCGTCCTGCTGTCCCGCCCGGCCTTCCAGCCCGCTGCATCTGCACACCGCACAGGAGGGAAACCTCTGTCTGCAGAATCTCCCTCTCAGAGACACACTCACACACGCAGCTAATGCAGACACACACACACAGCACAGCTAATGCAGAGACACACACACACAGCTAATGCAGACACACACACTCACACACACAGTTAATGCAGAGACACACACACACAGCTAATGCAGACACACACACTCACACACACAGTTAATGCAGAGACACACACACACACACATTTAATGCAGACCTGCATATGTCTGCGGTAGTTTCTGTGTGCATGAGTGTGTAGGAGAGATTGAAGTGACCTCTGTCCAGTAATTCTGGGTGTGTGTGAATGTGTCTGTGTGTGCTAGATATTGTGGCCTCTGTACAGTAGCTCAGTGAGAGAGAGAATGTGAGTGTGAGTGTGTGTGTATGTGTGTGTGTGTGTGATTTTTGTGCTGTCAGCCTCCCGGCGTTGCTGTTGCTGTGATTGTGAGAGTTTTATTCAACCTTGGCTTTATCAGGGTCTGATAATGAGCAAACATAACACCCGGTGAAGCGGTGTGAAAGTGGCCACCAAACAAACAGGAGGAGTTTCTGGTAGCACACAGTTAGCTGCTGGTAACCTGCGCACATGTGTGCCCTGTGATTCCTGCAATAAAGCATGAGCCCTTTCAGGAAAAGCACAGTCCGCAGGGCTAAGCCCTTGTTGGGCTGTTTTTTGGGTTGTTGTGGCCTGCTGAGTGCCAGAAATGAGCTGTGTGGAATTAATCTTCCACAGCAGGAGCCCCCCCCCCCGGTGACATTAAATACTGCTGACAAGCTCGGGTGCCACAGCACTGCGCTCTCTCCTCTCTCTCTTTCACTTTTCTTTCTCTTTTCTCCCTCTCTCCATCCTTCTCTCCTTTTCTCTCTGTGTCTCTCCGTCCCTCTCTCTCACAGAGGGGTGGTTGTTGGCACAAACAGGTGAAGTCCGCTGTAGGACCCCGGCTCAGTTTTCACCAACAGGCTCTAGTTATGCTGGGGAAAAGCTGCTGATTTCAGGGGAGACTCTTCCGTCACACTCAGAACTGAGATCCCTCCAGCACTCAGATCTTTCTCCTTTCTTTCTCTCTCTCTTTTCTCTCTCTCTCTCTTTATTTCTTTCTCTCTCTCCTGTCTGGCCTCTGTCCTCAGGTGTATTTCATGCTCAGGTGTTGTGCAGGTGCATACCTGCACAGTTGAGGTTAGATGGTCAGACAGGTGTAGAGTGGGTCTGGGGCTTTGAGTGGCTGGCTGGTCTTCTGATTAGCACATGCATGGTCACGTGTCTATGTGAATGTGTGTGCACGTGTGTTTGCGTGTGCGTGTTTGGGCGTGTGTCTGTGTGCTGGTCACACTTGAACCACAAAAGAAAAACAAAACAAAGGTGTGTTTAGACTTCTGTTTCCAGCTTCAGCTGGATTTGGCTTTGTGTTTTTAGAGGCAGATTTATTGACTGCCCTCTTTAAAAACAGGGCTCTGGGTTTCTGCCCAATTTCTCTTACCAGCTTAGTCACTGGTGAGGGAGGGGAGCTGAGTGCTAAACCCTTTTGTAGTTTTTCTTTCTGGTCCACTAAGTCAAAGAGCTCAGTGATTAGTAGCTTGTAGTGAGAGATTAGGAGGTTGGGTCAGAGCTTCGATTTGACACCTGCTCAATGGCCACCCTGAAGTCTTTGAGAGGGAGGGCTGGGAGAGCCTGGCTGGCCTGTTCTGCAGCTTCTCCTGCCTGCAGCGTGAGCTCCCCCTCACAGCCCGAGGGACAGCGGGGAGCTGAAGCAGCACATGAGTAGCTCCGATAGGACACGCATTATGAGATGCACTCAAAACGTCCTCTGTGGTAATGTGTGCATGCTGCACTTTTGAATGGATAAGTCAGATGTGCTTATATTATCAGTAGCTTTAATGTTGGATGTGTGATGTGAAAAGTCTTGGCAACAAATATGTATATATGTATATATATGTGTGTGTGTGTGTGTGTGTGTGTGTGTAAAGCCAGTTTGATTTTAGAGCAACTGAAAAAGAGAGAGGGGGAGAAAAAGAGGGAAGAGATAGATGTGGTTTTCTTTTCCCCTCTTTGTTTCTGAGATCTTGCTCACAAAAGGAGATGCTGCCAGCAGGCCAGGAATAGCCGGTGCTGCCCCTGGGTGCCTGCTGGATTAATCATGTGTGTCCGTGTGTGGAGTGCAGTTGCTTGCTGGGGCTTTTCTCTGGGTTTATTTGGCGATGGAGGTGGGGGATGAGCAGGCTGCCATTATGAAATGACCTGTCAGCACCATGGCCGAGGGGAAAGTCACCACGTGCCACGCTGTCACTGACCAAAGCCAGTGGAGGGGAAATCTCTGCTGCGCTGCGCTGTGCTTTCCTGCGCTGTGCTGCCTCTGTGGAGCCCACAGCGTGAGTCCGTGAGCTCTGAGCAGGAGTCTGTGAGCTCTGAGCGGGAGTCTGTGAGCTCTGAGTGCGAGTCTGTGAGCTCTGAGCGCGAGTCTGTGAGCTCTGAGCGCGAGTCTGTGAGCTCTGAGCGCGAGTCTGTGAGCTGAGCGCGAGTCCGTGAGCTCTGAGGGCGAGTCCGTGAGCTCTGAGCGTGTCTGTGAGCTCTGAGCGGGAGTCTGTGAGCTCTGAGCGTGAGTCTGTGAGCTCTGAGCGAGTCCGTGAGCTCTGAGTGCGAGTCCGTGAGCTCTGAGTGCGAGTCTGTGAGCTCTGAGCGCGAGTCTGTGAGCTCTGAGTGCGAGTCCGTGAGCTCTGAGTGCGAGTCTGTGAGCTCTGAGCGCGAGTCTGTGAGCTCTGAGCGTGAGTCTGTGAGCTCTGAGCGTGAGTCTGTGAGCTGAGTGCGAGTCCGTGAGCTCTGAGTGCGAGTCCGTGAGCTCTGAGTGCGAGTCCGTGAGCTCTGAGCGCGAGTCCGTGAGCTCTGAGCGCGAGTCCGTGAGCTCTGAGCGCGAGTCCGTGAGCTCTGAGCGGGAGTCCGTGAGCTCTGAGCGGGAGTCCGTGAGCTCTGAGTGGGAGTCCGTGAGCTCTGAGTGGGAGTCCGTGAGCTGAGTGCGAGTCTGTGAGCTCTGAGCGTGTCTGTGAGCTCTGAGCGTGAGTCCGTGAGTGTGTACAGCCAGGGGAAGTTGTGCTCTGCCTCTCCAGGAAGTGACATCGCAAAGAAAGTGACCATACCATATGGACTCATTGTCCTGTACATGAATGAACTCTTTTACATGTCAATTCCTTGTTAATTCTACTGATTGTGATGTCATGAGTCATATCCTGTTCTGACCTCTTCATCCCACAGCCATTCAGACGCGCATTGCACTGTGGACAGCAACACACTCTTAAACTTGCAATAAGTCAGTGCGTTTCTACAGTGTTGCGGTACTGCAGGGGTTAAATGAACTGGGCTTGTGTTGAGAGGGTTTATTCCCAATGTGGGACACTGTTGTTGTTGCTTTAGCAAGGGACTTAACCTGAATTTCCTCACTAAGTATCCAGCTCTATAAATGGATTTTATGTTAAAAAAATAAACTATGCTGCTTGCCCTGGAGAAGGGCACCTGTCAATCAAAACTATAATGCCGCTTTGAACCTTAAAGCCTGGTGTTTTCATCTTACTGTGTACATGCGCCTGGTGGCTCCCATACTCAAATCTCACACTGTACTGCAATGAACTGCCCTCTCTCCCCCCCCCCCCCCCTCTCTCTCCCCCTCTCTCTCTCTCCCTCTCTCTCTCTCCCCCTCCCTCCCTCTCTCTCTCTCTCTCTCCCTCTCTCTCTCCCCCTCCCTCCCTCTCTCTCTCTCTCTCTCCCTCTCTCTCTCCCCCTCTCTCTCTCTCTCTCTCCCCCTCCCTCTCTCTCTCTCTCTCTCCCTCTCTCTCTCCCCCTCTCTCTCTCTCCCTCCCTTTCTCTTTTGCCTTTATAGTACTCTAGCTTGTTTCCTGCATGTATATGGTCGACCCACATTCTAATGATTACACAACAGGCATCGGCAGTCAGGCCTGGCACCTGCTTCCAGCTGATTGGTCAGTGAGGAATGCCGCGGGACGCCTCTGACGGAGAGAGGCTCAGAGGTGCGGAGTTGGCACCCAGCGGGCATGTGTAGGTGTGCAGGGTGAACGGAGCACACGCGTGTGTGCGGTTATTTGTGCCGGAGGGAAGCAGGGCAGCGAGCCGGAGAGGGAAGCGGAGTGGAGCCCTGGGCTGTGGAACCGGCCTGCCCGGTTTGGCGGGAAAGCTGTCAGAGTTAGCGAGCGGGAGCGAGTCAGAGTGAGTCTCAGGCGGAGGGAGTCAGAGAGGAAGAACAGAGAGGGGGCCAGGGATGGAGGAACGTGTGTGTGTGTGTGTGTGTGTGTGTGTGTGTGTGTGTGGGAATGTGTGTGAGTGTGCGTGTGTGTGTGTGTGTGTACATGAGTGTGCAGGTGTATGAGTGTGTGTGTGAGTGCGCATGTGTGAATGTGTGCGTGTATGAATGTGCGTGTGTGTAAGTGTGTGTGTGTGTGTACATGAGTGTGCATGTGTGTGTTTGAGTGTGCATGTGGGAATGTGTGTGAGTGTGCGTGTGTATGAGTGTGTGTGTGAGAGTGTGCAGGTGTATGAGTGTGTGTGTGAGTGCGCATGTGTGAATGTGTGCGTGTATGAATGTGCGTGTGTGTAAGTGTGTGTGTGTGTGTACATGAGTGTGCATGTGTGTGTTTGAGTGTGCATGTGGGAATGTGTGTGAGTGTGCGTGTGTATGAGTGTGTGTGTGAGAGTGTGCATGTGTATGAGTGTGCGTGTGAAGGAAAACTTTATTTCTAAAGCCATTATTCACCACAATGCATTTGCTTTGACGACGACCCCTGACAGGTCCCTGCGTTCACATGTGGCGCATTTTACCATTTGTTCTTTTTTAGCTGGGGTTTTATCGGAGAGTGTCAGACTGAGTTTCCTGTGTGTCGGTGGCAGAGGCCTGACCCTAACGGCCTGAGAGCTGGTCCAGCGCGTGAGCTCTACCACAGTGCTCCCAGCGCAGCCTGTATCTCATGCATCTGTGTGCTTCAGCGGGGACAGATGTAGCTCATGTAGACGAGAGAGTGAGTGTGTGTATGCACATGATTGCATGCATGCGTGTGTTTCTGTGTGTGTGTGTGTGTGTGCGTGTGTGTGTGAATACTGTGGAAGTACAGCACACAATAGCTTAGAGCAAAGAGTGGTGAGGAGAGGCTGTGTGTGTGTGTGTGTGTGTGTGTGTGTGTGTGTGTGTGTGTGTGTGTGTGAGAGAGTGAGAGAGCGCGGTAAGGAGAGGCTGTGAGTGGCTCTTTGAGGGCCAGGGAAGCGTGTGAAAACCCAGAGGAACAGTCAGGTGCAGGCTATCCCATCCTGCCCCTCTTCCTCTCCCACAACCCCCCTCAGCTAACAGGCTGCAGACTGCAGCGGCTCTCCCCTCTCAGAGAACATGGCCATACACTGTCAGCACAGAGCAGCTTGTGCCGTGACCAGCAGCATCTCAGACTAAAATATCCCATCTTGCTAAAAACATGTGTTAGAAAAACCCCAGAAACGATTATGGTTCAGTTAATAAAAGTTATGTTTTTGAGTAATCTTTCACATTATTTTCCTTCATCTGTAGCTAAGAGTGATTCAGAATCAGCTGTGGTTTACTGTTCAGGTCCTCTGTCACCGGGCGCGTATGCAGATAGTATCTGCTTCAGAGTGTGGGACACAGCACCTCCTGATAAAACAAATACACAAGAGGAAGGCAGCAAAGCAGTGGCTGACCCTTTCCTGTCCTCCCCTGCACCGGCCGTGACCCCCCCCCCCCACACACACACACACACACACACACTCACACTCACACAGAGCTCTGTGTGTTTGGGAAGTGCTGCCATTGTGATGCGGAGAGGGTCAGGAAGGAAGAGCCCCGCCCCCTCTGCCCGGGCCCGGCTGCTGATGATGTCACAGTGGCAGGGGCTGGCTGGTGCATCGTGGGAATGGGCTGGTGGTCCCGTGACCTCTGTGGAGCGTGCGTTGGAGGGGCAGGGGGCCAGCGCAGACACTCACCGGATAACCCAGATCTCCCAGCAGCCTCCTGTTGGTTTCGTCCAATCGAGAGCCTTGTTTAGGCCCCGCTGTTTGTCTCAGCATTTGGCAGCGTCTGTGTAAATGCATTTCGTGGGGCAGAGCTGAGGGGCAGGCCAGTGACGCCGTGTCCACGCAGCTCATAGCCACGCTGCGGCCTCTTGCTCTCTCCCCCTCAGTGTGATACGGTGTGTGGGCAGTGAATGGTGATGCTGGCTCTCCCCCTGTGTGTGAGTCAGTGGCTGCTCTCAGCGGCAGCTCTGGCTCTCACCAGCTGAAAGGTTTAAGAACGCTTTAGAGGAAATCGATTCTGTGCTCCTGTGGGATTCGGCTCTTCCACTCAATCAGAGCGCGGCGGAGAGAGGGGTGTGTTTCGCCCCGTCAGCAGTTCACTGCATTCAGCGGTGGGGGTGGGGGTGGGGGGGAATGGCCTAAATTTCCTATATGATTTATGGCAGACTGAGGAAGAGAGAGCGAGTGAGAGAGTGTCTGTGCCTGCTTACGTGTGTATCTGTGTGAGTCTGTGTGTGTATGTATATGTATGTATGTTCTGAATGCGTGTGTGTGTGTGAGTGGGAGTGGGCTGCATCCTCAGGCTCGGAGCAGGATTACGGGCTGCGCAGTGTGTGAGAGTGTGTGTGTGTGTGTGTGTGTGTGTGTGTGTGTGTGTGTGTGTGTGTGTGTGTGTGTGTGTGTGTGTGTGTGTGTGTGTGAGTGAGTGGGAGTGGGAGTGGGCTGCATTCTCAGGCTCAGAGCAGGATTACGGGCTGCGCAGTGTGTGAGAGTGTGTGTGTGTGTGTGTGTGTGTGTGTGTGAGTGAGTGGGAGTGGGAGTGGGAGTGGGAGTGGGAGTGGGAGTGGGAGTGGGAGTGGGAGTGGGAGTGGGAGTGAGTGTGAGTGGGAGTGGGAGTGGGAGTGGGCTGCATTCTCAGGCTCAGAGCAGGATTACGGGCTGCGCAGTGTGTGAGAGTGGGCGTGCGTCCGTGGGTCGTGGAAGCTGGCAGTCGGTGGAAGATGACGTGAACCGGACGAGTCAGCCTGCAGGTAAAGCACGCATTCCTCACAATGAAATGTCAAGTGTCTGCTCCCATGGCCTTTCAGAGGGAAAAATGTCCCATCATCCTCTGCTTGCTACATAATGTTCTTCTGTGTTCTTCTCGCCAATCACTTTGTGGTGGGCGGGAAATGTATGTGTGTGTGTGTGTGTGTGTGTGCGTGTGTGTGTGTGCGTGTGTGTGTGTGTGTGTGTGTGTGTGTGTGTGTGTGTGTGAGTGTGTGTGTGTGTGTGTGTTGGGCTCTTGGGGGGTCAGAGGCTCTTTTTCTGGAAGGTTCTAACAGTGCCATGACTCCATGTACAGTTCCTTGCTGCCAGGCTGGAGGACATCCAATCACAATGAGCAGAGCCGTTGCCAGCGCTCTCTTCCTCTGTGGGGGGAGGAGCTATGGGCTGTAGCGCTGTGGGCTGTAGCGCTCGCTGGGAGAGCGTTCGGAATGTGGGGGGAGTGGAGACAGCCTTGCTCTACACCCTGTGGTCTTCTGAAAGGGTGTAGATGGCTGCTCCTGAGATGATGTGTTGAGCAGAGGAAAGGCATATTGATCTGCAGGATTGCCCACAGCACTTTCTCCCCACACACACACACTCGCGCGCGCGCACGCACGCACCTGAGGGAGTGGTGTTTCTCCTTTTCTGGCCGTCTGTGCTGCAGCAGTGGGACGCTGAGGCCAGCAGGCCGTCCCGTCTCTGACCCCCGGGTCTCTGTGGGAGGTGTGTCTCGTGTGGGAGGTTAGGTAAGGTTGTTCACTGCTGGTTAACCCTCGGGTAGGGCAGCCTCTCCCCATTAATGCTGGAATCTGGCGTCTCGTTCAGGTCGATCTGACAGGACAGCATCTCCATGCTAGCACTGTAGCATGGCACCTGGTGTAGGTTAAAGCTGGTTAATAAGGTGGCTTGTGCAGATTAGTGCTTCAGTAAGATGGCTTGCCTGGGTTAAAGCTGCCATAGGATGGCTTGCCCGCTTTAATGCGGTAAGACAGGGTAATGCTCAGACAGAGCGTCTTCTCCAGGTCACTGCGGTTTGGAGCACCAGAAGCTCCAGGAGATTTTTTAATGTGACATTCTGTTTCGCTTTTCTTCCGGTCAGCTTTGGGTTGCCGTGTGTCCAAAGGGCAGCCGCTTTATATAAGTGTGTGGTATTTCCCTACTTCAGAGTTTGGCTTCCCTGTCCAGCGCTCTTCCGCGCAGTGACTCTTTCCAGTTAAAGTACATCGTTTCTTTTCATTCAGAGCAAATCATGTGGTGCACTTTTGAAACTTTCCACTCTCTCTGTGGCTCGAAGCACAGTGTTTGTGGACACACAGTTTGAGGTTATAAATAAATCTTGTCTGGGTCTTAGAGGGACCTCAAACTTACAGCAGAGCGTCAGGTCTCTGGTTTCTGCGAATTTGTGCTGCGTGTGGCTTCGTCTTTTCTAGGCTTTGTTCAAAAGACTGTTCTTCACACACAAGTGGTTAAGAACGAGCTTGATTATAACGTCAAAGTTCTTCAAAGGAAAAAAGGCCACTCGACTGAACTGCAGGTTCAGTAGAGGTAGAACGCTGGTGTGGGTGGGTCCTGAAGCAGCAGGTGTGCAGGGGCCCTTTGAACTCTTAATGACAGTGTCACGGGGGGGGGGTCTGCAGCTCGTCCTCTCCCGCCTCAGAGACCTGGGAAAGGCTGCAGGACAGCCGTGCCCCCTCTGCCCTGCAGACACACAGAGCCACCTCTCACTGCGCGTCCTCTCTCATTACTGTCCTCTAATCTCGGGGTGCAGCGCTGCAGCGCTCGGAGGAAATGGACAGGGTCCCTCTCTGATTATTTAGGCTGCGCTGCTGTCTCTAATCTCCATCTGCAGCTGCAGGGAGGTGAGGTGCAGCCGAATTACTGGCTCTGACAGCAGCGTGTCCTGTGTCCACACACACACACACACACACACACCCCACCCTGACATCAGGCATTCCGTCCTTACAGTTAAACACAAATAACAATAGAACAGTTCAGCCTGTGTTGGTAGATTCTGCCCCTGGGTTTGCTTTCATTATTAAATATAATGCATGCTTTGAATTCTCTTCCTAGAAGAACACGCCCCTAACACATATCTCTTCATGATTGGCCAGACCAGCGGGTGTGGTGGTAACATGACTTCATGGTAACTACAGCCATGGGGTTGTGCTGTCAAAATACTACAGTCAACAATAATATTGGCACACCTCCGAAAAGCACTGAAGATAACACTCTCCATTCAGGGGGGTCCCAGATTCATCAGAATTCTAATTTGGAAATTCACAAAACTTCCCGATCGCGTGGAGAGAAATTCTGCAGGGTTCGATTCTTTCCCTTTTCTTCCACCCTCAGACGGCTGCAGAAATTTCCATCTCTTCAGCTCAGGGTCACCTCTGCTTTGCATGGAGCAGGCCTCACATTCCCACCCCACTCACCTCTAAAGGAGGCTGAGGGAGAGGGAGAGGGAGAGAGAGAGAGAGAGAGAGAGAGAGAGAGAGAGAGAGAGAGAGAGAGAGAGAGAGAGAGAGAGAGAGAGAGAGAGAGAGGGAGAGAGAGGGAGAGAGAGGGAGAGAGAGGGAGAGAGAGAGAGAGAGGGAGAGAGAGGGAGAGAGAGAGAGAGGGAGAGAGAGAGAGAGAGAGGGAAGTGCCTCCATTTCCTGGCTCTCGGTGCCTGGGGCCCGGGGCTCCTGGAGGTGGCCAGCCTGGCAGCTCTCCAGCTGGCTTCTGCAGTGATACATGCCCCTGTCTGCTGGCTCTTTGTTTTTATAATGCCAGACTATTGTGTGTGGAGGGTGTTTATTGTGGTGATGCTGCCGTGTTATATGTGTGCTGTTGAGTCACCTTCATTCACACCAAGGGCCCCATGAATAAAGACAATCTCTCTTTCTTTATGTCCCTCTCTCTCTCTCTCTCTCTCTCCCTCTCTCTCTCTCTCTCTCCCCCCCCCCCCCCCCCTCCCTGAGTGCAGCTGTAGCGCTGAGCAGCAGTCGTGACTCGGCAGCGCTGCCGTCACCACAGTCCCTCCATCTGTTGGTCAAACTGCGGCAGCAAGTACTGCTCTCTGTCCCGCAGAAAAGGAGCAGGGAGCACCAAAAAGCCCTGCCTCTGTCCCCGGGAAGGAGCCCCTAACCCTCTCCCCTCATCCTATCCCAGACAGGGTGGGGGCAGATCTGTTCAGAGAGAAGAGGCCGGGGCCCTGTGCTGGAGCTGGCGTGGGGCTCTGGTACTGCAGGCAGTGTGTTGACAGGGAGATGGGGTGGGTGTTCTTCAATAGCTCTGGCCCTGTGGCTCTCCCCTTCCTCTAACCAGCCCCTGCCCCCCCCCCCCACCCCCCACAAGGACAAAGCCTTCTTGTCACTCTCTGAAGTTCAGACGGGAACTTCTGACACAAAGACTCATCACTGGGAACAGATCTGATCAGCCACATCTGTCAGAGGAAGGGAGACAGACTGAGAGAGCGGGAGAGAAAAGCAGTTTAATTGCGTAATCGCCACATTTTTGGGTGCTGTTTCGGTAGTGTTTGTGTGGCCTGAGGAAGCTTTTGGAACAATGGTGTGCATTTAGGGTTTGCAGACAGTGTAATCCACTCCCATAATGATGGTGTTCAGGCAGCAGGAAGCTGAGGAGGGGTTGGGACACTGCTGTCTCACTGCGTCAGGGTTGTGAAGCTCTGCGCTGGACCCAAAGCCACAGGGTCTTGGGTTCGAATCCTGGGGCTTGGAATCATCTCTCCTGTTCAGTGCCTTCAAGCAGGCTGTCTCACCTGGGTTTACCTGGGTTTACCTGGCTGCCTATACAGGTGGGTCAGACAGGTGGCACCTGTAAGCTCATGTGACGCTCTAATGGAGACCTGTGACAGCAGGGTGTGGCCGAGGGACAGTGTCCAGATGCTCCATCTGTCTCTACCTACAGACACGCTCAGATCGCAGCGTTCAGGTGTCAGACTCTCACCGCCCATGTGAAAGAGAGAGAGAGAGAGACGTCTGTGATCAGGATGGTGGGGTAATCACACAGGGTGGTGCGGGCGTGGCGGAGGGGGGCCGCTTTAACTGCCAGTTTATGCAGGAAATCTGAGCGGATCTGCTCACTGTGTTTATAAAACAGCCACGCAGTGTGAGAACCAGGGCAGTGTGGGATAGCGCCAAAACAGCAAGCAGAGGCAGGTGAGCAGGAAGAGGAGAGGGAGAGGGAGGGACGGGGGGAGAGAGAGGGAGGAGGAGAGGGAGAGGGAGAGCAGGAAGAGGAGAGGGAGAACAGGAGGGGGAGAGCAGGAGGGGGAGAGGGAGGAGGAGAGGGAGAGGGAGAACAGGAGGGGGAGAGGGACGGGGGAGAGAGAGGGAGGAGGGGGAGAGGGAGGAGGAGAGGGAGAGGGAGAACAGGAGGGGGAGAGGGAGGAGGAGAGCTTCATGGCTGCAGTGTGCTGTGTGAGTCTGTGTGACTCCAGGCTGCATGTGATTGCAGGATGGGCTGTTCTGCAGTGGGTTTGCGCAGCGCTGCGTAGTCATGCCAGCTGGACGCGCTGCAGCTTATCGTGACGTTAAACCTGGCGCAGGTGCAGGCGTTGTGCGCCGGGAGCTCCTCCGGCTGATTTAGCCTTTGCCAAAACACCATTTCTCTGGATTCATGTGTAATTCGAGTGATGCGTAAAGGATCATGCAAACATTACTGTGTGAACCCAACCCTAACCCTAAACATCACCATTACAGTCTCATACCCGGATGAGTCTGGGCTTTAGCAGGATGGCACTGTTGCTCTGTGACTGATTGATTGTTTAGAACTAAATCTAAATACAGTGCATGTTTCTGACTGCACAGTGTATTTTCAGGAAGGCTGGCCATTTGAAATAATGCTGCATGAAAGAGATTATAAATGTGATCAGAGCTCATGTGGCCGAGCTCTCTGGGCACGGCTGTTTGTGTAGCTGCGTTCGTGCTGAGCACCTGTGGCTTCCCCTCTCTCTCCTCACTGCTGCGCTGCTGGCTTCACTCTCAGCATTACGTCAGCTGTAGTAGCCCGTGTGCCATCTGCGATCTGCGTTTGATTGGACAGGTGAGGCGTGCTGGCGTGAGGCGCCGTGACTCGCTCAGGTGGAACCGGGCGTGGTCTGGCATCGTGTTTTCGGTCTTTATCAAATGAAGAACCGAGAGGAGTTAGGCTGCTGCTCTCTCTATCTCTCTCTTTCAATCTAACTCTAACCCTAACCCCAATCTAACTCTCTCTCTCTCTCTTCATTTTAATTTTTTTCAGCTGTTTCCTTTTACTTTTTTTGGACTAATTTTAATGTCTAAAGGAGGTTTAAGAGTTGATTCTCTTCCTCTCTGTCTCTCTCTCTCTCCCTCCCTCTCTCTCTCTCTCTCTCTCCCTCCCTCTCTCTCTCTCTCCCTCCCTCTCTCTCTCTCTCTCTCTCTCTCTCTCTCTCTCTCTCACGGTTAGTGAGCACGCTCCACTGAACCATGCAGACTTGATAACTGAGCGCTTTCCCCTTAGATCAACTTTGCACGATTGCTTTGCTTTTACAGCACTGCTAACTGCAGGCCCCACCGTCCCATGTACACATGAGACTTCTTCAGTCTTATCTGAGTGCGCGTAGCCGACACTCTACACCCACCTCTGCCCTCTCAGGAAGTTTTCTATTGAAGTGCGTGGTGATGCACTTCAGATATTCAGTTCAAATGCTGGCATCCTGCAGATGGTCAATTTGCATTTGCGCTTAACCTTTCATGTGGCTGGAGGTTGACTCACACTGACATGCTGCCTGTGGCCTTTGGGTTATATCTGACTGTCCTCAGAGGAAGTTTTACAGCAGACAGCAGCTGCCCTTGGAGAAGTACAGACACTGTGATGAGGAGGATCTGAGCTCGCAATGTTCCGAAACAGGACTGTCCTCAATAACTGTACACACTTGGGGTTTTGTGCATTTATTTCTCTGTGCTTGCTTGTTGCAGATCACTCTTGCGTGTGATCTGTGTAAGAGAACACACCTCTGCATTCATTAGAAATTACCTGAAAAATAGAAGAGAAACTGAGAGAGAGTGTCTGTCACAGCTGAAATACCAGCATGTGTTAATCATTGAGAAGGTTACCTTTCCAGTGATAGGATTTTAAATCCCTTTGTGCCACAGGACTCTCAACTGGTCATTTCAGACCCTGAAACCTGAAGCTGTTCCTCCTCACAGCTTTACGCAGGTATCCCAGCATGCCTGACTCCTCCTCTGGCATTTACATCTCAGAATTCCTTCCAAAGCTCCTTCCCTTTAAGAACAGGCGTAACTCAGAGTAGGCAGTGGAAGTTATTTATGAGGCTTCTCACACTTGCCTTTAGCAGGAAGTAAAGTAATTTCCTACAAGTAGATGTCAGTTTATTTTTACTGCAAATAAACGGTTTTCACGACATCATCAGCTCAGTTTGTCTCTTGTTGAGAGAATGCCACTAAATACAAAGCAGGTTGCCACGACTGTGAGCGCGAGCAGACATTTCATACATGAATAAAAGCCAACGAATGAATTAGCAGGGATCGTTTCCAATCTTGGTCAACTTGAAAGGAACAGGAAGTTCACGGTGTTTGCCTAGGCTGGATTGTTTTTTCTTCTTTATGGTTAATATTGCTTTAGTTCTCAATTTTCCCCAAGGAAAACTGCCTTGGAAATCCTGTACATACCAACATGACGCTGTGTTACTGTCTTCGTGACCTTGGCTTCACCCAGGGTTTGATTCATGTGTAAGTGCTGTCAATCAAACCCCAGAGAGTCAGTAATCTGAGTGAAATGGGGAAATCAGTAAATATGGTGTGAGGGAAAGGCCATCAATGTTTCAGCTGCTGCTTCTCCGATGGTTGGCTGTGAAGGACGCAAAGCGCCCCTTGCATTGTTGTGTCTTTTTAACAACTTTGAGTTTTCAAATATTTGAAAATCATCTTTCCTCTCCTGAAAAATGTGTGAACGCCACTTCAGTGCAGTCATCTGCTGGCATCTCCTATCAGGTCAGGACAGCTAGTGAGGACTTTTAAATACCTGTTGAGCACTTTCAAGTCTAAAGAATCTTGACAGATAGCTTTTATTCTTAGCTGTAAAAGCAGGAGCAGACCTGCGTCACCCTGCCCGCTGAGATGCCCTGGCCGTTAAGGCTGCGGAGCTCCAGGCGCTGCTATGAGCAGCTTGGGGTAGAAACAGCATAAATGCCCCCCTCCTCCGTCTTTTTAAAGATGGGCACAAAAACCCCGAATCAGAGTTCCAGGAGCGGGGGACACGCCGGAGACCCCCGAAGCCGGAGGGCGACAGAGGGGCCTTTGTGGGGAATTATGAATGACTGAGGCCGATGAGCTCCCCGCTGGGAGAGCAGGCCGGGAGAAAGGGGCTGTCAGCGCGTCCCGGGCCGGCCAAATCGGGGGCGCGGAGCGGAACAGACAGCCGCTGGAGCAGGTCCAGGGCGTTCCGGAACACTTTCTGCAGGGTTCTGGGGCTCCACGGAACTCCCTGCAGCAGGAGAGAGAGAGGGATGGGAGAGGGACGGGCGCGAGGGGGGGAGGAGAGAGAGAGGGAGAGGGGGAGAGAGAGGGACGGGCGAGAGGGGGGGAGGAGAGAGGGGAGAGGGGTACAGACTGTGGCGACGCACATCGTTAGCCCGAGGGGGTCAGTGTTCAGCAGACGGTGCAGAGCTGTTTGTGGGTTTCGGACGCGGTGAGCACGGACGCCAACCCCCCCAGGCGGGACTGTGATCGAAGGGACCGTGTCAGTTTTTTATTTTAATATTATTTTTGACAGATGATGGTTGCTGCCCTCAGGGCGTGGAGGATGTGGCACAGAGAGGCTTTGAGGACGTGCAGCTCTGGAAATGACTGATTGCAGTTACACGCGCACACACACATTTTATTTATTCTCCCCAACAAGCGCGTCTCTCTTTGGGATCGCACTGATGAAAGGCTCTGACCGGTAACAGCTTTTAACGGGCGGCTCTTTACCATCCGGAGCCTGACGCACACAGAGATGGACAGGGGGCATCTGTTAGCAGCCCCTCTGCTGTGGTCAGGGATGGAACAATGGCTGGGTCTTTGCTGTAGCTAGCCGCTCTGCTGTGGTCAGGGATGGAGCAATGGCTGGGTCTTTGCTGTAGCTAGCCGCTCTGCTGTGGTCAGGGATGGAACAATGGCTGGGTCTTTGCTGTAGCTAGCCGCTCTGCTGTGGTCAGGGATGGAACAATGGCTGGGTCTTTGCTGTAGCTAGCCGCTCTGCTGTGCTCTGCTCTGTGCTGAGGTCTGGGTGGGGTTCTGTGCTGCCTCTCTGACAGAAAGCAGCTCTGATCCACAGATTACGGCTGAAAGGGCCCCTCAAGTGCTTTTAGGCAGAAGAGATTTTGCCACAAATAGCAGCAGACGCGCGTCACCGAGACAGGATGTGGCTGATGGTGTCTGACAGAGGAAGAGCTCGGCCGTTCCGCCGGACGGGCTGGGTGAGAGGTGCTGCAGGTAGCGGCCGCGGACAGCACAGGGCTTCTTCTCCTGCTTTGAGCTGTTTTTACGAGTGTGAGTGTCTGAGCTGGCAGCTGTGCACGCCCGTGCTGATGGTTCTATGGGCACGTTTTCCCAGCCTGTCGTCACACACTGTCTCCATGTGCTTGCATTAAAAGCGTGTTAGGCGGGGCTTCCTGTTTCCTGTGCTGTGTGATTTCGAGGGACTTCTGAAGGCAAACAGGGATGTGTGTGTTACACATGGAGGGCAACACTGAAGGGCACCCAGCAGAGTCATGTGACTCAACACTCCAGGGCACCCAGCAGAGGTCACATGACCCAGTGGGGCTGTGGTGGAGAGGCCGTCAGAGGGGGCTGCTGGGATTGATCCATTAGCGGAGAGCAGTAATAGGAACTAACAGAGTAAAAGCCGAGCTGATCAATAATTGATAGGTCAATTAGCTGCTGTGTGTGCGGCTGGGAGAGAGAGTGAGAGCGCTGCCTGTGCTCATCGCCCCTTTCCTGGAGAGAGGATGAACTCCCTGCCGCATCGTCTCACAGCCTGTCAGTCACCGGGGAGTCTGAGTGAGGGCCTCGGATGACTGCTGCATGACTCCCTGCTTCCGCCCGACGGCTCCGCATCCGAGCGTCAGAGAGCCGGCAGAGTCAGGTTACTGTCAAAGACAGACTGTGGCCGCTCAGGGGTGAGAGCTCTGGGTGTGGATCGTTCCTGTGCGTCTGTTTCTTTTTAGAGGTTTCTCTCTCTGTGTCCTCTGCCATCCCCATCAGCAGAAAGCACTGACTAATGGAAGAGGCAGACTCCCCTCCCTCTCTCTCCTCCTCCCTCCTGCCTCTCTTGTCTTCCTCCCCCTCTCTCCCCTTCCCTCTGTACCTGTACCTACCCCCCAGGCAGGTGTGGTATGGAGGGATTTAAAGACCTGGCCTGTCCGTGGGTTAACCCCACCCTTCACTCCTCCAAAAGACGTGAGTCCTGAATCAACAACCCGGCCCCCTCCAGGGTCACCTTCACTTTTCATTACTCCTCTGCCCCCCCCACCACCCAACAGTGACTGCTCTGTGGCCTTTTTCTTCACTTAAGAACCAAGTGACTGTCTACTGCTTTGCTAATGAACAGGGGTCAGAGGTCACCGATATTAATATTTCATGAGAGAGATGAAGGAAACGGGGGGAGGCAGACGGAGAGGGGAAGGAGAGAGCTGAAAAGAAGAGCCAGAGAGAGAGAGAGCGAAAGACAGAGCTCTGTGTGTGTTACTCTGTATTAGTGATGAGCTGTAGTCTGCGGTTCATCACCTCACGGCCAGGTCAGGGAGAGGCCCCAGACCGAGGCGGGGAGAGTTTCGGTGACAGCTGTCAGGGACATGCCCATGTCGCCCTCCCGAAGCTGACACATCTCTAACATGTAGGAGACATCGGTGTCTGGGTGCCCTCCCCACACTTATCTGCTCAGAAGCTGTGAAAACCTGAAGCAGGTAAATGATTAAATTAGCAAGCGCTGTTTTTTATCTGGGTTCCCTTGTGGCTGTTATGAGCGGGTCATGACTATGCCGTGAGTGGGACTGGGTTCGTGTCCCACCCCTGGTGATGGAGTCAGCGTGGGTGATGTCAGAAAGGGGTTTCCCCTGATGGTGTCACATCTGCAGTGGAACTGCTTACCTGAAGGAGAATTCATAAAATCTTCCCCACAGGCTGGATTTTTTTGTACATCTGACTGGATTTTGTTTGTGTGTGTGTGTGTGTGTGTGTGTGTGTGTGTGTGTGTGTCTGCTTGACTTGAGCAAGTTTATCCCCTGAATCTGGTTAATTTATTCAGGTGTGAAACCTTTTTTTGAGTCTTAAAATACAGGCCTGCAGATAAGGCTTAGCTGTATACAGACCAGCGGCTCGTCTGTCTGCGCTTTTCCTACCACGACGGATGCAGCAGCACAAAGCTGTTACTCGTAATGAGACCCATATAACCTAAAACAAACCATCGCAGAACACATCCTTTTCTTACAGTGTCCTCAAAGAACCAGCCATTTTAAAGAACAAAGGAAAGACTTGCAGGCTGTGTAATCCAGGTATAAAGATGCTTTTTTTCTCACCCTCACCTGTGTGGGCAGATCTGTAGTAGACCCATCATGCACTGCTGTGCAAGTCTTAATGTAATCACTGTCTCCGCCATGTGCCATGAGGTCTGCACTGGTCCACAGCTTGACCTTTGGCCTTTAACCTCTGCCCTGACAATCTGGCTGGAGGATTTACACGTGTGTAACACTGTAATACATGGGGTGCTGCTGTGTTCTGTGCCCCGACTGAAGCTGTTTCCTGTGGGTGTTTCTCTGTTGGTAAAGCATGGATCTGAAGCACAGCTGGTCTTAGTCTGGGAGGCAGATGCTTCAGGACAAACCTTGAACCCTGAATTTCTACTGGTGCAAAGTGGGTCAGCATCATTCCCAGAAAGCACCTGACATCGTTTGCCTGTGTCTTACACTGTGAGAATGAAAACACACACACACACGCACAAACACACACTCACGCACACACTCACGCACACACTCACGCACACACTCACGCACACACACACACACACACACACACACACTCACAAATACACACACACA
>NC_050600.1:1290211-1302711 GCF_013368585.1 Megalops cyprinoides | reverse complement strand
AATACCGCTCTAATGCTCGTTCTGTCTGAAGCCCTTATTCAGCCGAGACGGAGCAGGAAATCGGCTAAACGTACATCTGCGCATTTTTATCTCCTTCATCCACTCTCTGACAAATTGTGAAAAAATTCTCATAGACTCCCGGCACTGACAGTGAAAATGACCCGGGGATGTTTTGCCCGTTTCACGGCTCCTCGGTGAGTCACGTCTGATTTCGTGATGGTAGACGCTCAGGAGTTTGGACTCTTCCTTTTAGTGCTGTCCCTTATCTGTGGAAAACACAAATGCTCTAAAGTGACATTCAGAGGACCGATAACACCCCCCCCCCAAACCAATTCCACTCACTCTGAGGACACACTGTCCTCTTCCTCTCCTGTACCCCCAGTTTCCCACAATCCCTAGGGGCATGTGAATCCTGGCGCGGCCCTGCAGCATCGGCGCTGTACACCACAGGAAACACACTGCAGCCCCATCTCAAGGCCATGTGTGTCGATCTCTCTGGGAGGAAGAGGTTTATCCACAGAAATGCCCTGCAGGGCTATTGAATTTCTTCTAGTAAATTGGTCTGCTGGGGTGATGGCCTGGCCGATGAGGCCATGTTGTCTGTGTGAGGAATGCGTTGGGGGTGTGTGGGCTGGGGGTTTGGGGGGGGGGGGGGTTAGGACTGTGACATACGCATGTAGATTGAGTGGAAGTGTGGAGAGCCAAATTACCCCAGGAAGTACCTTTGATACGGTACTAAGAAACAGGGCACTGTCTCTAGCACTGTGATAATGAGCAACGCTTGGTATGGGACGCATCTGAGTGAGAGGGCTGCCAGGCCCTGGAGGAATCTTTAAAATGCACCCAAAATAAATGAGTATAAAAAACAAACGAATGGAAAAGCTGCAGAAGCAGTCAGCTCTGGAGCCCGTGTAGCGCTGCCTCTCTCTGGGGGCCTGCTCTGCGGAGCCCGTGTAGCGCTGCCTCTCTCTGGGGGCCTGCTCTGCGAGCGACAGGCCGAGCTCCCGCCTGCATTATTCATCCCCTCTCATTTGGTATTCCCGATATTCCAAATTCACCAGGCCGAAGTGTCCTTTCCGTGCATTCATGAGTCTGCAGGAGCGTTGGTGGGAGCGCTGAAGCCAGGCCACTGGGTGGGGGGGAGCTGCAGAGCACAGTCTCACCCCAGCCTCCCCCCTCCCGAAATGCTGAGCGAGACCTGGCCGTCCTTCATTAATGTTTCATGGCCTGTGGATGAACGTGTAATCAGCAGGGGATGGAGGCTCCTCTGAGCGGCGGCTGAGGCGGCTCTCTGACCAAAAGGAGTGTTCCTGGATGGGGGGGTTTCACAGGACTGCTTTTGAAACTCCCAGATTTTTCCAGTGCGACGGATTGCACACGCTGAGTACCTAATGCGCGCACAGACACCGCACCATCACATGAGCGCGCAAACCGCACCATCACATGAGCGCAGCTGTTTCTGGGCCTCCTGTCGCATGAGTCCTGTACGTCTCTCTTCTGTCAGAATTTGCCGTGTCATTGTAGGGGAGGTGGGGGTGAGATGCTCTGCTCCACCACGCTCTCTCTCCTTCTCCCTCTCTCTGTCTCAGTCTCTCTCTCCCTCTCTCTGTCTCAGTCTCTCTCTCCCTCTCTCTCTCTTTCTGTCTCTCTCTTTCTCTTTCTCTCTCTCTCCCTCTCTCTGTCTCAGTCTCTGTCTCAGTCTCTCTCTCCCTCTCTTTGTCTCAGTCTCTCTCTCCCTCTCTCCCTCTCTCTCTCTCTCCCTCTCTCTCTCTCTCTCTCTCTCTCTATGTCTCTGTGCGTCTGACCCCTGCAGGCAAGAGGCACAGAGGGGTTGGGTGTGGGATGGGGGGTGCAGATGGTGTCACCCCAGGAACAAACGACATTTTTGGACGGGCAGCAGGGGGCGGCTCCCAGCGGGGTAACGGAATGGATGTGAGTGTGAGGACACGTCTGCGGACCCCCCCCCCCCCCCCCCCCCCCCCCCCCCCCCCCGGCCGCTGCTGTCAGAGCCGTTCTGCGCTGTCACTGCCCCCCCCCCCCCCCCCGCCGGGCACGCCCTCAGAGTGACAGCAGCGTTACAGCACTTGGGGGAGAAACTCTGTGCTATCAGTGCAGGGCTTACTGCGCTTCGGGTGGGAGTGTGGGGGGGGCAGCCTGGACACGAGAAAGCAGGGATACATTCTGACAGATGGAGAGAGAGAGAAAGAGAGGGAGGGAGAGAGAGAGAGAGGGAGGGAGGGTGAGAGAAAGAGAGGGAGGGAGAGAGAGAGAGAGGGAGGGAGGGAGAGGGAGAGAGAGAGAGAGAGAGAGGGAGAGAGAGTCTTATTCTCGCAGATGCATGTCTGCTGTTTGTCTCCACAGGTTTGTGTGTAGGCAGATTAGATTAGACTGGATTAGATTAATTCATTATCCTCCAATGAGAATATCCTCTCCACAGCTCATACAGACGTTAATGCGGTGCAGGGAGGATCGCAGCGGTGCAGGACTGCAGCGCGGAGAAAACATGCGTCACACAGCAGTGCAGTCACACGCATGATCAACATTCTCAGAATGTTTATGGTGACCGGGATGACCCCCATGAGGAGTGCTTTTTCTGCAGCGCAACACTTTCTCAAAATAGTGGTGTTCCCCATCAGAGTGGTTAAGCAGGTCTACACCGAGCACTCTGTGGAAGGCAAACGAGGGAGGTGTTTACTGCTGGGCTTTCCCATACGACGTGAGAAATTTTAAAGGCTACAGGCAGGACAAGCAGGGGCTCTGTGAACAGTCCTTATCAGATGGGCTGATGAGCGACACGCGGAGACCACTGCAGGTATCCCGCAAGGAGGAGGACTGATTCTCCAGTCTGACGTGTTCCTGAATGAGTGTATGAATTCCTGTGTTCATTTATTAACACTCTGAGGACATACTCCAGGGACTGTAGCTATGGCGATGGCTCTGGAGCTGGGTGGCCCACAGACTGCTCAGAAAGTTCTGGAACGCGTGTTGCATGTATAAACTGTTGAGTTAGTCAGTGCTTTGAGGAGCTGAACAGCATCTTTGTAGAGTCATGGATTAAACCGAAACAGGAGTGGGTTTATCTCCCTTTGTTATCTGTCATGACAGTCACAGTGATGATAATCTGAGTGGGCTCAAAATCGGAGAAGGAGTTTCGGGACACAACTGATTTTATTGTGTTCCTACCCAAAGGCATTAGCATCTGCAAGGGCTGCAGCGGCTTGCGAGAGCAGAGCTTTACATGGGACTGTGTTAATCGGTCATGTTTGACGTCATTTTTGGGGACTAACGCTATGTCTTTGTTCGTCAGAGTCAGCTCATGCTACAAGTGCGGTATTGTGTGGAGAGAGCCTTTCAGCTTGTCTCCTGTTCTCCTGGGTTTCTCACGCAGTGCCTGTGGGTCAGCGCCAGGCCTCTGACAGCTCGTCCGCCGTGCATCCAAACTCTCTGTGACATGGGCCCTGTCCCCCAGGGAGCCCAGCCGAGGGACAGACTCAAGGTCTTGGAGCGCCTCTGGGGTCACTTTCACACACAGCTGGGCCGCAGTGAGGTGTCGGCTGCGCCGTCTTGTTGTCGCCCCTGGTCCAACGGAGTGACCTTTGCAGTGTTAGCGTGTCATGGTGCGTGGTGCGTCTCCTGACGGAGGGCAGACGGCACCCCCTCCTCGCTGTGTCCCTGCTGCTAACTGGGCCAGTAGCCCCAAACCCACAGCACCAGCTCAGACTCTGCCACTTGTGACATCACAGACGAAGCCTGTGTAAGGGTTTCCAATTTCACTTTCAGGGTCTGCCCCTGATTGTGATGTCACTGATGACACAGAGCGTTTATGTTCAGTACATTCATTCAGAAATGCTCAAACCGGGGACTTCTGGTGTAGGACTACGTTTTATAGCTTATTCAAGCTTTCATATTTACTCAGGATGGTTGTGTGAGAATGACTGGAGCCTCCTCTCGAGGATGACACAGGACGGGGTAATGGTTCCGGATATCCTCTGTTTGAAATGTAGTGTTGAAACTGCACTGTGACGGAAAGTTGGCAGTTTTTGTAGAAAATCACAAGAAGTGTGAAAGCTATTTTTTCAGCTTCTACGTCTGCAGTCCTCAGCTGACCCTGACAGTCTGTTTGATATCTGGCAGTGTAGCTCAGAAGTCCCCAAATCCAGGACCCACCTAACTGTCACTGTGTTTCAGACAGTCTTTGCACAAACTGTGCTCTAAGACCAGATTGCATTTTATGTGTGTGTTTGTGAGTGAGAGAAAAAGAAAGACGGTCAAAGAGAGGGAGAGAGAGAGAGAGAGAGGGAGGGAGAGGACAGGCAAATATTATGACACGTGAGTGGAATGAATCTGCATTAGTGGATAAAGTGTATATAATCCCTTATCAGAACATATTACATAATTTACTCTTCATCCCCTGTCTGGAGAGCATTTGCGCGTGTGTGTGTGTTTGTACATGCATGCATGCACTAGTGTGTGTCATTAAGAGGTATGTCTGAAATCCTATCCAGCTGCTTACCAGCTAATACTGTGTCAGTGAGAGAGGGCGTGACCATGGTCACTCTCAGGTATGTCTGTGTTAGTACTTCACTTCAGCAGCATTCTTTTAGTTTCAGCTGTAAAATAGGCCTATATTTTATTACAGCATAATGACCAATTAAACTCTTTCACGTTCTCGTCTCTTTTCTCTCTCTGCTTGTGAAACGCACTGTAGATTATTCCTTCTACAGCAGCATCGAGCACAGTCCCCACAGCGGAGTTCAGGGTCTTTTGGCAGGGCGGGTCAGACTCCTCTCGCTGTGCACAGCGCAGCGTGAGGGTGAGACGGGTGTTGTGTCTGGCCTGTTCGCCAGACCACATACTGCAGCGACATTTGGGTATCTGAGGTTTAAAAAAGCCACACAAAGGAGAATAATTTCCAAAAAAGAGCACCTTCATACTCTAAGAGCAGGGATGAGTCACGCCTCGATGACATTTTTCTGAAAGGTGTAACAGTGTCGGGCTGTGCTGGCTTCACTCGGGCCCTTTGTGTCACCATGCCTTTTGTGTGTGGTGTGATACACAGATCTCAGGAGAGGATGTCAGTAAACACATACACCCGCGCACATCAAAGCATAATGAATGATCATCACAGCAGCTCGTACAGAGCTGTTCTGCACCGCTGACTGGTTGGGGCACATTTCATCGATTCAGTGTCAGGTTTTCTCGGAAGATGTCAGACTTCTGATCACAGAAAGGTATTGATGGGTAGAAGCAGAGGTGTAACATGTTTCTGTTTTTTGGGCGCGTCTGATTCCTGCATAGTGGGGCCAATTCTTGTAATGATGGTTAAACCGATGCAGATTTTTTTTTTAACTGAAAGTTCATACAGGTGAGAACTTGCGGCTGTACCCGGAATGCAGGTGTCGGCAGGGTGTAGCTGTCTCAGAACGGATATCTGCAGTCAGAACACAGTCTCACTTTAACTCAGCAGTGCGTGACTGCTGTTTGCCGGCCCTCCCCATGAGCGTACAGGTGTGTCCCCACCACTGCTGCGCGCGTGGAACCCGGGATGGAGAGCATCAGACTGGGTCCCTCGGACGCCGCCTGGGATGAGGTGTCAGCGCTGCTTTTGGCCGTTTCTCGCGGCGTTGCCCCCGTGGCCGTGTGAGGGAGCGGGCCGGGCGGTAGAGAGGAGGCGTGTCACAGCGGCGGCCGCTGTGTGGTGCTGAGCGCTGGCAGGCAGGGGGCTGCGCTCCACAGCACCACGGACAAGGACACAGCGTGACACCCGCAGCAACGAGGGGGGGGGCTGAGAAAGGGAGGGGGATTAAGCAGTAGCCCTTAATCTGGTCACATGGGGCAGGCTTACAGAGGCCAGAGTTCAGACAAGGAGGGTGAGAACATGTTTACATCCACACACACACACACACACGCTCACACACACACACACACACTCACACACTCACACTCACACTCACACACACGCACACTCACACACACACACTCACACGCTCACACACACACTCTCACACACTCACACGCACACATACACACTCACACACACACACACTCACACGCTCTCACACTCACACTCACACACACACACACACACTTACACACTCACACACTCACACACACTCACACTCTCACACGCACACACACACACACACACATACACACACGCTCACACGCACACATACACACTCAGACTCAAGCACACATACTCACACTCACACATGCACACACACACCCTGTGCCATGATTACTGATGATTTCAGGGTCAGAAGGCACCCCACACGTTGAAGAGACACCCCCATCCATCATCCATCGGGCACGCCCCCCTCCTCCCAGTAGCCGGCTAACAAATTAGCTGAAACACAGGTCACTGCTACCCCTAACCCTAACCCCAAATCAGCCAAAGCAGGGGTCACTGCTACCCCTAACCCTAACCCCAAACCAGCCAAAGCAGGGGTCACTGCTACCCCTAACCCTAACCCCTAACCAGCCAAAGCAGGGGTCACTGCTACCCCTAACCCTAACCCCTAACCAGCCAAAGCAGGGGTCACTGCTACCCCTAACCCTAACCCCAAATCAGCCAAAGCAGGGGTCACTGCTACCCCTAACCCTAACCCCAAACCAGCCAAAGCAGGGGTCACTGCTACCCCTAACCCTAACCCCTAACCAGCCAAAGCAGGGGTCACTGCTACCCCTAACCCTAACCCCAAACCAGCCAAAACACGGGTCTTTGCTACCCCTAACCCTAACCCCAAACCAGTCAAAACACGGATCTCTGCTACCCCTAACCCTAACCCCAAACCAGCCAAAGCAGGGGTCACTGCTACCCCTAACCCTAACCCCTAACCAGCCAAAGCAGGGGTCACTGCTACCCCTAACCCTAACCCCTAACCAGCCAAAGCAGGGGTCACTGCTACCCCTAACCCTAACCCCAAATCAGCCAAAGCAGGGGTCACTGCTACCCCTAACCCTAACCCCAAACCAGCCAAAGCAGGGGTCACTGCTACCCCTAACCCTAACCCCAAACCAGCCAAAGCAGGGGTCACTGCTACCCCTAACCCTAACCCCTAACCAGCCAAAGCAGGGGTCAGCGCTCACGCGGGGGAGAGCGGAGGCTGGAGCGTTAATTGCCCGTCTCCTCTCCCCACACTCAGGGCCACTGCGTGGAGAAGGAGGCTTCCTGTTCATACGCTGTGGAGGAGCCCGAGTGTCAATCCTGGGCGTGTGTGTTTATTGTGGGGGCGGGGAGGGGGCTGTGGGGTGTGGGCGCGGGCAGGGGGTGTGGGTTGTGGGGTGTGGGGGTGAAGATCAGCTGCTCTTGAGGCGAGCAGGGTGAGTTTTCGGGTCCGACAGGCTGGCCGCCAGCCCAGCCGGGGTGCTGCGGCTTGCTTATCCTGTGTGGAACACAGAAAGCCTCTTCCAGCGCTCGCTCGGTGCCGGGAGGCGAAGCATTGTTCTCATATCATCAGTACTTCACACCAGCAAACAAGTAAACACTCTGCTGCAGCCCGAGGCTGTGCGCCGGACCAGCATGTGATCACGCCTGTCTGCGTGTGGAGAGCGTTACAGAGCTGCAGGAGGAGCTGCGGGGACCCGCCTGCTGTCCTGTGTCCTGCTGTCCCTGTGGGGTGGTGACGGGAGTGGTAATCTCAGACGGCTCGGCAGGATGGGGGTGGCACAGTCATGTGCTCCCGTCCTCCAGTCCTCCCTCACTGCACGATATAACGGCAGGGCTGGGAGATCTCATTGGCTCCCCTCTCTGGAGCTGTGGAGCTGGATTCAGTGCAGGTGGAGGTGTGATGAGAAGCATTCATTGGCTGTCAGATGCAGCAAAATGGACCTTTGGTTTTGTGTGTTTGTTTGTTTGGGCACTGCGCAGGCTCAGGGAGAGAGAGCAGCTCCCAGCGCGGCTCAGGTAGAGAGAGCGGGTCCCAGCGCGGCTCAGGGAGAGAGCGGCAGGAGAGCGGGTCCCAGCACGGCTCAGGTAGAGAGAGCGGGTCCCAGCGCGGCTCAGGGAGAGAGAGCGGGTCCCAGCACGGCTCAGGGAGAGAGAGCAGGTCCCAGCGCGGCTCAGGGAGAGAGAGCGGGTCCCAGCGCGGCTCAGGGAGAGAGAGCAGGTCCCAGCGCGGCTCAGGGAGAGAGAGCGGGTCCCAGCACGGCTCAGGGAGAGAGAGCGGCAGGAGAGCGGGTCCCAGCGCGGCTCAGGTAGAGAGAGCAGCTCCCAGCGCGGCTCAGGGAGAGAGAGCGGGTCCCAGCGCGGCTCAGGGAGAGAGAGCGGGTCCCAGCATGGCCAGGGAGAGAGAGCAGCTCCCAGCGCGGCTCAGGTAGAGAGAGCAGCTCCCAGCGCGGCTCAGGGAGAGAGAGCGGGTCCCAGCACGGCTCAGGGAGAGAGAGCGGGTCCCAGCATGGCCAGGGAGAGAGAGCAGCTCCCAGCGCGGCTCAGGTAGAGAGAGCGGGTCCCAGCACGGCTCAGGGAGAGAGAGCGGGTCCCAGCACGGCTCAGGGAGAGAGAGCGGGTCCCAGCGCGGCTCAGGGAGAGAGAGCAGCTCCCAGCGCGGCTCAGGGAGAGAGAGCGGGTCCCAGCGCGGCTCAGGGAGAGAGAGCGGCAGGAGAGCGGGTCCCAGCACGGCTCAGGTAGAGAGAGCGGGTCCCAGCACGGCTCAGGGAGAGAGAGCGGGTCCCAGCACGGCTCAGGGAGAGAGAACGGCAGGAGAGCGGGTGCCGGCTTGTGTGTTTGCATGAGTGTTCCTCTCTATTTGGGTCACTGTGTTTTTATCTCACTACATGCATATAAAATGAGTTTCCAATTAGTGCCTTGCAATGAGAAATGAGAGGCACCAGCGAGTGTTGCCTGTTAGGTAGTCCCTGGGTATCTGATGAGCCAGGCCTCATCCCTTTGCATGTAATTACTCATTTTCATTGCTTTTACAACAACAAAGCAAGCATGCCCCTGAAATCCTGGGGTGTTAATGTTAGTGTGCTAACAAGCCAACCTCTCCTTGTCATTTGCCACATCTCTTTGATTGACCATCTTCTGCTCATTGATTGATTGATTATGCCTGAGGGCTGGCAGGTGCAAAGTGTCCGCTACCTGATGAACACAAGAAAACAAGGGCGTCTCTCTCAGAGACCAGAGGCCACTTTCCACCCTTTTTATGGTTCTGAAGGACGGCGGTGTGTCACCATCGCTCAGGAGTTTTCCTCTGAGAGTTTTAAAGATGCAGAGAGCACAGCTTTGCTTTATTGTGTCCCTGAGGTGAGGCTGAGCGTTCTGCCGCTGAGCTGAGCAGAGATCACCGCACCGCGGCGTGTTCCTGAGCATTCTGCCGCTGAGCTGAGCAGAGATCACCGCACCGCGGCGTGTTCCTGAGCGTTCTGCCGCTGAGCAGAGATCACCGCACCGCGGCGTGTTCCTGAGCGTTCTGCCGCTGAGCTGAGCAGAGATCACCGCACCGCGGCGTGTTCCTGAGCGTTCTGCTGCTGAGCTGAGCAGAGATCACCGCACCGCGGCGTGTTCCTGAGCGTTCTGCCGCTGAGCAGAGATCACCGCACCGCGGCGTGTTCCTGAGCGTTCTGCCGCTGAGCTGAGCAGAGATCACCGCACCGCGGCGTGTTCCTGAGCGTTCTGCCGCTGAGCTGAGCAGAGATCACCGCACCGCGGCAGCTTTGTGTTTGAAAGACGCTGTTGGCCACCACCAGACCGTGTTTGCGCAAATACATTCGCCATCTTAGAAAACGTTGTTTAGACAGCCCTCACGATGGCTCTTACACACTGTACAAATGGATTGTATCATTTCGTTACCCTCCTGCACGTTGGCTAATCTTCTCTGTCTCTCTCTGACACGCAGGGTCAGACTCCAGGCTGGGGCCGCTGCAGTACCCCAATGTGTCCAACATCAGCACCTTCCTGATGAACCCCTCCTCAGGGATTCTCTACCTGGGAGCACGGGACGCCATCCTCGCGGTGGACACCTCTGACCTCAGCGCAAAGCACAAGCAGGTGAGCTCCACCCCCCGAAAAAAGGGGCTGTCCCACACAGGGAGGGGGCAGAGCTGTTGGGAACAGATTTCTGTAGAAGTACGTTGCTTTCATAATTATTCATTTCTTGTAATCTGTCAGCTTCAAAGATTCTGCTGTTTCAGTGAGAGTGACACACACTTACAACCAGAACGCTTTATGGAAGCAGCTTTCAGGCATGCCACAATGGTCTTTCACTTCAGAATTGAGTTGAGTGACAATATTTCTCACCAGTTTTACCACATTCTGGCTAGATTTGTGCTTGTCGCCAAGTCAATTAGGTGACAGGGTTTAGCCACAGGATGATAGTCCTTTCTCTAAGAAACGGTAGGATGATATAAAGCAGTGTCATCCTAAACAAGTCAAAAAACATCTCTGCCCACGTTATGGAGTTGAAATATATCCCGTGTAAGTCATGCCAGTGCTGTTCATTATGTGCGTCAGGAGATAAAGCACTGGGCTTGGGGTGTTTTACACAGGAGGGCAGAACTCACATTTTACCTGCAGGCTACCACTACATCTTTGGCTTGCATGACAGACAGGAGCTGCAGGGGTCTCAGTCTGTCAGTCCCCGCTGCTGGGTCCTCTCTGGCGCCCCACTGTGGAGGACTGTGGGAAAAGCATCTGTGCGCAGTGCTGTGAAAAACAGCCATGGGTTGGCTGATAGTTTAGCTGAAGTGTCCCACCGTTTCTCTGTAGTCACATCCATCAGGTTTAATGCACTGATAATGCTCTGTAACACTGCTAAGCGTCTGCTAAGATGTCCTTCGGATGAATTAGGTCTAATTGTGTATCACAGCAGTGAGCGGTTTATGTGGAGCTAACCCGCTCAGCTCCAGCACATGACCTTTCAGGGCGTTAGGAAGCTCAGCAGTGATGGAGAGCGCATGGCAGGGTGCTCCTGGCTTTGACTGAACGTGGCCCAGGCCCGATCAATAACGAAGCAATCGGAGTAATGCAAGGCCTGGGGGGGGTGTCTGCCGAGCCCCACAGCCCACAGCATGGAGAGCAGACCCTCTCACTTGCAGCTGCTCTGAGAGCTCAGACTGTGCTAAGAACAGAGGCCACGAGTCTTACTGATCCAACACTGACTGGAAAGCTTATTTTACTTTATTCAGGCATGCTTGATTACTCGGTTGTTTTACTCTACATATTGTGCAGAGAATTTACAAATATAATCTTACATATTTAATTATGACACAGCAATGAGACCTGTCTGTCTGTCTGTCTCTCTGTCTGTCTGCAGATCGTTTGGGACGTCCCGGAGGACAAGCGGCGGTCCTGTGTAGGCAAGGGGAAGACGGAGGTAAGGGCGTGTCCCGGGACAGGGCAGGGTATTAAACACGGGCGCGCTCAGTGCGACGGCGCATGACACCAGTCTGACCCGCAGTGACACCAGACACCTCCACTCTTCACTCCTCTGCTAAGGTCTGTGGGATTTCAGAGACACACAGTGGAGGGTTCAGCTTTTACTGATGAATTCAGGGGTAATCCCGTGTGATTTAATTGCTGTAATTGCTGATAACAAGCAAAAGAATCGGACCACCTGTACTCTCTGCTAATTTTCTGTTTCTGTTTGTCTGAAACCTGGAATGCCCTTTCTTTTCCTCCTGGGCAGGAAAAGCGGCGGCTTTTAGTGGCATGAGTTTGGGGGCGGTCCAGCTTAATGTAATTACTTCACTCTCAGGCATACAGCACAGGGGTCATTTATGATCTGAGTAGAGAGAGAGGCAACACCAGCAAGAGCAGAAACAGAGCAGTCTGTGTGTTACTGTACAGCAGCATGTGTGACTCCTGATGTGAACCAGAGCAGCAAAACTCTCCACTCCCTCAGCTTCCATTGCACAGTGTAGTCAGAGTATGCAGCACAGCACTCAGGTCCTGCAGGGTCAGGGAGGGGAGTCCTGCTGCCTGCTGCTGTAGGTAAGTGGGTTTTATTTGAAAAGAGCAGAACCGGACGCCTGGTCCTGTCAGGAGAGCAGGTTGTAGAACGGGCCGCTTGGGCACTCAAGAATCCAGCACTTTGGGCTGAACTGCTGACAGCGGCTCACCCTTCTCCTGAACCTTAGTCTTAGCCTTGGGGGTCTGTCCGTCTGTGGCTAAGGGGCAGCGTGACAGCATTTTACGAGGTTGAATCAGAGGGGCACGGATCTGCAGTGTCTGAATGCCTGTTATGCCGTTAAATGAAAAAGTAGATGAGTCTTTGCGTCCTGTAAAGCATGTACAGAATATTCTGCAGCACAGTGTGTGTGTGTACGCTAAAGCAGCTGTGTCGTCTTCATTTGAACATTAGAGGCACACCATTCTGGTAAATCCTGCATTGTACTCTAGTTAGTTAATTACACTCTTTCAACACTGAGGGGGACATGCTCCCCTGTCCCCTCCTGAACCTACACCCCATGCAATAAACACATTGCAGACACCTGCTGTGATGTCAGAGGGTTGTGGAACTGTTCACCAAAACACCATTCTGCTGGAGCTGTGGGGATCA
>NC_050600.1:1257711-1270211 GCF_013368585.1 Megalops cyprinoides | reverse complement strand
TCATGTGTATGAGGAGTTTCACAGGTTCGTGTTAGCGATCTGCAGATATGGTGTGATTCTGTGCTAAAGTTTGTGTATTGTGTATCAGTGTGTGTCAGGGTATGAATGTCATGTTTATGCAACAGTACTGCTTGTATCAGTGAGTGGGAGTGTCTGCAAGCTTGTCCTGAGGTCCTGCTGCTGCGCTCTGATCTGCACTTCTCTCTGTCCCCCGATCTGCTGCCCCCTGCTGGCTCGGGCCTGCGCTGCTCTCTGTGCCTGGATCTGCTGCCCCCTGCTGGCTCGGGCCTGCGCTGCTCTCTGTGCCCCGATCTGCTGCCCCCTGCTGGCTCGGGCCTGCGCTGCTCTCTGTGCCTGGACCTGCTGCCCCCTGCTGGCTCGGGCCTGCACTGCTCTCTGTGCCTGGACCTGCTGCCCCCTGCTGGCTCGGGCCTGCGCTGCTCTCTGCGCTGCTCTCTGCTGCCCCCTGGTGGCACTGCGCGGCCCGCATCTTGCGCTGATCCTTGGCGTACTCCATCTCCATGAGCAGCTGTTCCCTCTGCTCGTGCAGCATGTCCTGGTGATCGTGCAGCACGTTGGCGCGCTGGATCAGCTGCTGCAGCTCCTCCCGCAGCCGCTGGTTCTCCCTGAACACCTCCTGCGTGTGGGCGATCAGGCACTGCCAGGCCTCCTGCGGCACACACACACACACACACACACGCAGCGGGGTCAGGGGTCGGGGGGCAGGCAGGGATGAGACTTCATGGGGGGCCACTTCAGCTGCCTGCTGCATCTTTGCAGCAAGCTGTGCACTCTGGGAATCGTACTTTACTCCTCTTGTGGCTCAATCACTGAGGTTTATTTCATCTAACAACAGGAAACCAATCTACATGGGTTACCAGTTACATTTAGTTCCTGAGCAGACACTCTTATAAAGCCACCAGGTACCATTCTTAGACGTTGTCTATCTATATAGTGTTTATACATGTATACAGCTGAATATTTGCTAAGGCAAGTCGGCTTAAGTACCTTGCTCAAGTGTACAACAGTAGTGCTCCCCTGGGAATCAAACCTGCAACCTTTGGGCTTTGAGCCCTGTGCCTTTCCACTACACCACAGTGGTGGATCTTGTGTGAGGTTCAGCCAAACTGCAAGAAGGTCTCACTGCTGAAGTCACAGCGAGCTCATAGCTCACAGAACTGAGACCCTGTGAGCTCATCAGGCCGTAGGCTGGGTCCCTATGAGCTCATCAGGCCATAGGCTGGGTCCCTGTGAGCTCATCAGGCCATAGGCTGGGTCCCTGTGAGCTCATCAGGAGGCCGTAGGCTGGGTCCCTGTGAGCTCATCAGGAGGCCGTAGGCTGGGTCCCTGTGAGCTCATCAGGAGGCCGTAGGCTGGGTCCCTGCTGTATCAGCAGCCCAAGGACTGTCGTTTTGTGTTTAATCAAAGCTGCCTGATCGGACATGAGTCCCCCCTCCCTGTAGGGGGTGCTGTTCTCACCCTGTTCGCTGCCTGGGCCACAGAGTGCACCTTCTGCCTGGCCTTGGCCTCGTACTTCTGCTTCTGGTTGAGGCAGGAGGTGCGCAGGGTCTGGATGGCCTGGGAGTGCTCGCCGTGGGTGACCAGCACCTCCTCCTGCAGCTGCTCAATGCGCTCCAGCTGCTGCTTCTGCAGCTTCTGCCTCATGCACACACACATGCGCACACGCACCCACACATACACACACACCCACACATACACACACACCCACACATACACACACACACACACACACACACACACATACACACACACCCACACATACACACACACACCCACACACACGTGCGCACGCATACACACACACACACACACACACACACACATACACACACACCCACACATACACACACACACCCACACACACATGCGCACACACACACACACACACACACACACACACACACGTGCGCACGCATACACACACACACACACCCACACATACACACACACACCCACACACACACACACACACACCCACACACACATGCGCACACACACACACACATACACCCACACATACACACACACACACACACACACACACACACACACCCACACACCATACGCACACACACACACACACACACATATATTTATATACAGACACACAAACACACACACACACACATACATACTGTATATATAAACACCTAGCATGTTACATTAACTGTACAACCATAATCTTGTTTTTCCCTCAATATCCAGTTTTGCTGACTGGATTCTGAAAGAATGCTGCTTCATGGTTTGTTGAATATATTTCATCAGGTAAAGCTGAGGTAAAGCATGTCATTGCAGAGAGCTCTGCGGATTGTTGGCTTTTGCGCACCTTATACTCAGCCAGCTCTTCGATCTCATTGTTCAGCAGAACCAGCTCACTCTCCCTCTCTAGAATCTGCCTCTTCAGCTCTTCAGTGCACACACACACACACACACACACGCGTACGCACACACACGCACGCACACGCGTACACACGCATGCACACGCACACACACACACGCACGCACGCACGCGTACGCACACACACACACACGCGTGCGCACGCACGCACACACGCACACACACACACGCACGCACGCGTACGCACACACACACGCGTGCGCACGCACGCACACACGCACACACACACGCGTACGCACACACACAAACACGCACGCACACACACACACACGCGCACACACACACGCACGCGCACACACACACACACACGCACGCACGCACAGGGGCAGAGAGCAGACAGGGTTAAGGTGGAGGTGTCAGAGGAGTGCTGTGGTGCTGCAGTGCGCCGCTGCGCTCTCCGGCAGCCCACCCACCGTTGGCGAGTTTGGCGTGTCTGTCCTCCTCCGCCTGCCTCTGGGCCCTCAGAGCCTGCAGCTCCTGCTCGTTCTGCTGGCTCAGAGACGCCATGGTGCTCTGCCGCTTCTGCGTCCGCTTCCAGATGTAGGCCGAGTACTCTTGCTGTCGGAGGGAGGAGAGGAGAGAGCAGGCATGCAGACTGAGCCACGCCAGAGCAGCGTTTCCACAGGGCGGACTGTCCCGACTCACTCACACTCTCTGTGCCAATCTGGTTGGCTTCATCCTGAAGCAGCTCGTTCTCACAGCGCCTGTGTGGGTGGGCTGTCAAGGAGGCGGCTTGACCAATGGAAGTGGAGTATGGAGTATGTCCTGAGGTTACACTCATGGAAAAGTGTGTGTGTGTGTGTGTGTGCGGGGAGTGCAAGTCTATGTGATGAAGGATACAGCTTCTCCACTTTCCTCTTGAGGTTGTTTAAGGTATCCGTCAGCATGTCGTACCTGGGGGTTCAAACACACCCAAACACACCTTGCTTACTTGTTACACCCTATGCTAAGATGCAGGCCAAGCTGCAGCAATCATACAGTTACAGTCATTATGCACTGAAGCAAGCTGAAGCCCTGGCACGCTGTCCGAGGCTTTATTTCGCCGCTGGGTCTTACTCTCTCCGCAGCTGTGCCTCCCGGGCTGACTCCATCTGCTCCGGCACCTCCGCCGCTCCCTCGCCCCCCGGCTCCGCCTCCAGCTCCGCCTTCTTCTCTGGCTTACCTTTCTTCTTTTTGGGCATCCTGGTAGGTGGTCAGTTACCTGGCAGAGACACACTGCCGTCATTCAAAAGTACAGTATTACAGTAAAAACAAGAGGCTTGAAGACTAAATGCTAACAAAGCAGATACTGTCAGTAAAATAAAACCGGATACAATGACTCCTGGCAGGTTAGTGTATTAAAATGACATGTGCTCATAATGCAAAGTAAATGTCACAATGAAAGGAGAAAACCCTGATTTGCAAAGCGAGAACATTTTGAACGTCCCAATGCCATGGCTAATGGGGTGCTCAAAAAGAATATTAAGTTACAGAGTATACTGACTTACCTTGTATCTGCACAGCTCCTACTCTGTACATTGTTCACAGTTAACACAAGGTGTAGAAATCGCATGGCAAATTCATTATTAATTTATATACACAGTCATATAGATACTGTACAAAACAAAACAAAATAAATGATAAAAATCTTTGTTGTATTATTCTTTCTCCGCGACCAAACGGGCAAATATTCTTTAAATTGGCTGCAATCCTTCAACTCCCCTCCAAGTTCTGACCCGCATTCTGATGGGGGTGCTCTACAGTGCCATGCTAACCTTTACGGTGTTTGTTCTTGTCACAAGTGTAAAGGTGCTACTATCATAATCAGTGTGATTACATTTCATAATGTGTAACTTTGAGGTAGCCATAAAGAGCAATAGCGATAGTCCATATTTCTTTGGCCATTTTACCATTTGATAGTCCATATTTTAGACCGGTAATCTTACCTCTCTATTAAAAATCAAAACACATGTTAGGCTACTAGATAACGAGCTAGCTGGCTACGTTTGATCACTATAAATGTCAAAGTAGCGTTATATCATGAAACTGTCTGTTTTCAGTAGAAAACCTTTGCTAGCTTGTTAGCTAGATTTTACAGCGATCGAAGTGGCCGTGGCAACATCGTAAGATTAATATGATTGAGACTATCAAGAAAACTTCAGCAATGACATAGCGCCACCTCTAATGGTGGTGTATAATTTCTGGCAAAGACAAGTATTGGCAAGAAAATATCTTATCAAATATATTTGTTATAGTTGTTTAACGTTACTGTACTGACTCGCATTGACTTCTCACCTTCGCGACGTGATTTTCTCCCAGGGGATGGATGGCAGCCACCGCGTTGCCAGGGCAACAGTAACAACATTCCGCTGCGACGTCATTGGCTGCTTGTCCCCCGCGTCGCCCCGCTGGGAGCAGGATCAGAGGCAGACAAATCGATCTCTGTGTTATTTTCGTCTGTTTCATCAAGTTAAACGTATTTATTTATTGTTGTTATTTTTTAATATGGTCAAATTTTCTCCCCACGTGTGACACTGCTACTGTCCGCTATTGATCTGAAATCCCAGTTAACACCCCCAGATTATCTGCACAGCACGGTTGCTTTTCAGTTTTTGGAAATAATTTAGGATGAGTAGGCTTACAGAGTCGGTTTTAATGACGTAAGCTAGCTGCTGGGGTATGCTAGGCCTGTTGTTTTTTTCCTTAATCCTTCATGTGTAAGTTTGATGGGAAAAAACATTTGATTTAAGTATTAGAAATGCAGTCTACTGTAAAAGCGGCTGCCGATTTTTGGCTTATTTCTTCTTTAGAACCACCGCTACCTACTGCAGCTCACCCTTCTACCAGCGAAGGGTTTTAAAGATATTTTACAAACATTTCGGCTATTTTCCGTAACGCGTCTCAGATGCTTGTCGCATTGTATCTGTTATTTTGTACGATTTTACTCCAACAAAGGTGACATTTCAGGACTTTTCTCACCCAACCTGTCTGTCTGTGTGTGACACATTGAATCAATCTCAACCCAGTTTTCCTCTGTTGCAATACCACCCATGTCCGCTCGGGGGCGCGTAGCTCTAAGGCCGTTACACTCAAGTCCCCAGCGGCCCAGGAAGGTGGGCTTGCCCACAGCGCCTGTACAGAGATCCGATAAAGCAGCGACTGCTTTTCAATCGCTTGAAATTTTTATTCCTAATATGTCTTAACGGAACGTAAATCAGCCTGCAGAAACTGCGACTGCGATGCTTTGAAAACGCCCACTCGGTGAACGCCTGTTATTGATACCACACGGCAGAGAGGAGGAGGAGGAGGAGGGGAAACCGCGGGCGGAAGAGCGGCGCATCCCTGCGGTCGCACCTTGTTGCTGGTGGGGGTTTGCGCCAGGATGACCGCGCCGGTGCGGCGGTGAGTGGACCCAGGCGAGCGACAGCACCGGAGCGGGGAGATGGCGCGTATGGCCGGCGTCTGACGCCGAAGAGAGGCGAGCCGCTCCTCTCTCCCGACCGGATCGCGTGAGTCTGGCAACGCAACAGTAGCAACGATGGAGGATAAAGGCGAATTCCTTTGTGGGGTTGTTGAAGGTAAGACTATAAGCCAGCTACACTGCTCTCTGTTTTGCTTTGTACATCCTAACAAATTTGTTGTTTATACGTTGGCATATTTGCTGTTTCTTTGGCATCCTTTTCTAATGAATAGCCTCAGTATAAATAAAAACTGCTGTATGTTTATTGGCTATTTAAACTGCTTGGGTGTGCATGTGTTGTAACGCTACATTATTATTGTGATATATAGAAATATTACACATAGATCCACCTTTGGTCATATCAAGTGCACCTGCAGGCAGACTAGCTGCTAAGGTAATCTTAAAAATGAATCCTTGACTTCCTCCGTGGGCCTTGGAACTCTGGGTGTTACCTAGCAGCCCCAGTGCTTTCTGGGTATCTAGAGGATCTGAAAATTAGAGGGAAAGGTGAGGCCCCCCACCATCACCTGAGCTCTCTCAGCCCACTAACCTGAGACCGAGCTGTGATTGGCATTAAGTTGTGATTGGCACTAAGATGTGATTGGCACTAAGATGTGATTGGCATTAAGTTGTGATTGGCATTTAGCTGTGATTGGCATTAAGGAGTGCCCGCCCTCTCCCTCCCTCTGACGCCGCTGCCATAATCACCCGGCACATCTGGGCTCAGTGGGGTCAGAGACGGCAGCTGTGTGGTGCTTTGGACGGAAGCAGGGGGGTGGAACGCTCCAGCGAGCCCCCCCCCCACCTGTTCCCCGCTGGGCTGGTAATTGGAACAGCTCTGTAGGTGGGTCCTCTGTTCTCACTGGGGGAATCGGCCGTCTGGTGCCGGGGATCCAGGTTACTCCTCCTAACTGCTGACCCAGTTAGCTCCCCCCGCTGCAGGAGGGAGGGGTCTGTGTGCATCTCTCCATGTGTTCTTACCGCTGCCGTTGGCGTGTTGCTGTGCTGGACGGTGATTGGATGAGCACACAGATGAGACCTGAGTGTGATGATTGTGTGGTGAGTGAGGGATGACTGTATTCATGCTAACTTTGCTGGCTTTGACTTGGGTGGTGAACTTTATGCTGGAATTCTGCAAATTTCCTTCTAGTGATTTTGTTTATATATTTACAGTGTGTTATTTCCAGTGATTTTGAGTCCTGTTAGTAGTTATTTCAATCTTTATGTCTGCATTACAACAGGTTTTTTTTTTTGCTTTTGCCTTATGCAATATGAAAGTGACCACAGCGTCATTTTTGTGGTCTGCGGTGTGACGCCAGCATTTCACAGCTCATATTTGGTGAGTTATCATGGGTTTTCTGTGTGTCACAACCCCCCCCCCATCTGCAGGATTCTACGGCCGGCCCTGGTCCATGGAGCAGCGGAAGGTCCTGTTTCAGTGGTGAGTGCTTCCAGGATTGGGCGTGGCGGGTGGCATGTGGGGCGTGGCAGGGCATGACAGGGTGTGACAGGGTGTGAAAGGGTGTGAAAGGGTGTGGCAGGGTGTTAGAGCATAACAGGGTTTAACAGGGCATCAGTGTTTGAAGGGATAGAAGGGTGTCATGATGTGACAGGGTGTGAGAGGGTGTGAGAGGGTGTGTCAGGGCGAGACAGGGCGAGAGGGCGTGCCTTCTGTGAGTGTGTCTGTGTGACGGAAGCAGTGTGCTTCTCCACGTGCTCATCAGGTGTGTGAGCCTGAGCAGGTGCACAGGTGAGTCCTCTGACAGGCGCTGTGTCTGTGCTCTCCGGGGCAGTCCCACTGAGCCAGGGGGCTGCGTGCTGCAGGTGCAGCTTTCAAAGCAACTACAACTCATCCTGCACCACTATAGTGTAACCACCTCTGCAGTTCATCACCATGTGGCCTAGGAGCTAACTGTTGCCATGCCAACAGTTTTGGCCAGGCTCTGGTACAGATACATACAGTAGTTACACAGGATAATGATTGCAGTGGAATCGTTTGTTTAATTTAATATTCTGCTCCAGCCACCATGAAATTAAGCAGAATAGCCTCATCATTTTATTTTCTGTCTGGCAACAAAAAGACGAGCATAGGATCATTTCTGACTGGTTCTGTGAAGAAGGTTGATGTGCATGCAGTGCATGTGTCAGCCACTAGGTGTCAGCAGCGAGCTTTGTGTGCTGCGGTGAGAGAGCCGTGGGCAGAGTGCTGATTGGTTCCTGTGGTGATCACAGCACCGCAGTGTGAGGTATGGGGCTGTAATGTCAGTCGTGTGCTGGCAGAGCAGAGCTGTCACACACTGATTAAACCTCAGTCATGCTGAGAGCAACGCACACACAATCCACCTGCATGTGGATCTCCTCACAGGCTCTGGTTTGCTGTTAGCTTTGGTCCATATTTTAGCCACGCCTCAGGGAGTGGGGTGGAGGGACTGGGAGGATGTTATATATAGAGAGAGAGTGGGAGGGAGAGACAGAGAGAGAGAGAGATGGTGTGGAATGGAGGAAGGGTGGTGAGTTTGGGAGGGAGAGACAGTAAGCTGAGAATTATGCAGGCTAGCTTCCACCAAGGCCGAGTAACCCGATCACAACAGCAGGGAGAGTAACGTCACAGCACAGACGCAAACACCTCTTTATGAAAAGATGTACGTACTTTTATCAGAAATAACTGCTGCCAGACAGATAAAAGACACTACTCCATGCAAACGGCATGACCACATTAGTAAATGAGTATCTGAAGACTGCCGGTCTCTGACCACAGGTGTAGTGATCTCATCTAAATGCAGAAAGAAACATGTTAACCATGTACCTACCCAAAGTAACACACGTTAGCTCAGATTTTCCTCGCTCTGTTAGGTCTGCTGGGGGAGAGTGACGGTATCGGGGAGAGTGCCGGTGTCGCGGGAGAGTGACGGTATCGCGGGAGAGTGACAGTATCGTGAGAGAGTGACGGTATCGGGGGAGAGTGACGGTATCGCGGGAGAGTGACGGTATGGGGGGAGAGTGACGGTATCGCGGGGGAGAGTGCAGGTATCGCGGGAGAGTGACGGTATGGGGGGAGAGTGACGGTATCGGGGGAGAGTGACGGTATCGCGGGAGAGTGACTGTATCGGGGGAGAGTGACGGTATCGCGGGGGAGAGTGCAGGTATCGCGGGAGAGTGACCGTATCGGGGGAGAGTGACGGTATCGGGGGAGAGTGACGGTATCGCGGGGGAGAGTGCAGGTATCGCGGGAGAGTGACGGTATGGGGGGAGAGTGACGGTATCGGGGGAGAGTGACGGTATCGGGGGAGAGTGACGGTATCACGGGAGAGTGACGGTATCGCGGGGGAGAGTGCAGGTATCGCGGGAGAGTGACGGTATGGGGGGAGAGTGACGGTATTGGGGGAGAGTGACGGTATCGCGGGAGAGTGACTGTATCGGGGGAGAGTGACGGTATCGCGGGGGAGAGTGCAGGTATCGCGGGAGAGTGACCGTATCGGGGGAGAGTGACAGTATCGCGGGGGAGAGTGCAGGTATCGTGGGAGAGTGACCGTCTCGGGGGAGAGTGACAGTATCGCGGGAGAGTGACCGTATCGGGGGAGAGTGACGGTATCGTGGGAGAGTGACCGTCTCGGGGGAGAGTGACAGTATCGCGGGAGAGTGACCGTATCGGGGGAGAGTGACGGTATCGCGGGAGAGTGACCGTATCGGGGGAGAGTGACGGTATGGGGGGAGAGTGACCGTATCGCGGGGGAGAGTGCAGGTATCGCGGGAGAGTGACCGTATCGCGGGAGAGTGACGGTATGGGGGGAGAGTGACGGTATCGCGGGGGAGAGTGCAGGTATCGCGGGAGAGTGACCGTATCGCGGGAGAGTGACCGTATCGGGGGAGAGTGACGGTATCGCGGGAGAGTGACCGTATCGGGGGAGAGTGACGGTATCGCGGGAGAGACGCAGGTCTGTGTGGCTTGCTGCCTCTGCCTCCCACAGTCTGAGGGAGCAGCTGAAGCTTTAATAACTGCGTTTATCCTCCACCCAGCTTTCATACGTGTCTGTATTGCGTTTCTGATCCTGTGGCGTTTGCTTTGTTTGATGCTTTCTTTCACTTGCACTGTGTGTCTGAAAGGCTTTTGGCAGCGTGGATGCTATCTTTGTCACGCGAGGGGGGGGGGGGTGCGGGGGCGGAACCGTGGGGTCCCTCTGCAGCCATCTGCACAGGAAATGAAAGGAAGGGACCTTCACACCCCCAGAGAAAGAGGAAGAGAGACATTGGTGCAGAACCTCTGAAAAATGAGAGAGTGAGAGGGAGAGAGGGAGAGGGAGAGAGAGAGAGACAGAGAGGGAGAGAGAAAGTGATGGGGTGTGGAACTGCTGGGCATCAGGGAAAGGTCACTCTGGGACTGTTTGTTTTAATATGTCAAACATATGTCAGCATTACCACTAAGTAAGGTTAATGTTGCCTTTACATTAGGGACTGCTGGCGTGTGGCATTGCATAAGTACCGCTATATGTGTTGCTTCCATTTTCTCAATGGAACCCAGGATGGGTCTCTATGGAACGGATTCACCCCAGAGAACGGGTTTGATTGACGGATCTACACACTTAACAGCCAGCATAGTAAGGCCCAGCTGGGCCTACAATCCAGTCAAACTCAGCTTTCACTGGGTTTAAGATCTCCCAATACTTGCGTAATATTTCCTATTCTCTGATTAAGCTCAGTGAGTTAATAATATTTCCCAAGAAGAAACCTTCTGTTAGTCCTTGAGCAACAGATGCTTGTTGAAAAAACGAATGTCTTTGTGTAATTCGTGTCAATATTTGCTTCCCTTGAAGAGGGACAACCAGAGCTCTGGTGCTGCCAGCAGAAACAGCCATCATCAGGTGTAGCCTTTAGGTCTGTCTGATTTCCCCCTGCGTCCCTGATCTGTGACACAGCGTGCTGGGGAGGGGCGTTGTTGTGGACTCTGATCTGCGTCTGTGTGCTGACAGGATTTGTGAACTCTACATCACAGCAGTTCGCACCTTACAGATCCACGTATCCTGACCACAGACATTCAGGTCATGCATCAGCGATTCAGAGCTCGAGTTCAGTGGAGTTTTTAAAACATAAATCACAGCACCTTGTTTGCTCAGCAAACACTTAATTATTCATAGTGCAGATAGTGTGGTGATGATAATGGGCCTATGTGACTCGATTAGAGGAATCCAGGTAATGCATTGTGCTCCAGTCTGGAGTGTAACAGAAGTGCTTTTACAGATATCAGAGAGACAGCTTAATCCAGGGGAACGCATCCGTGTGCGTATTTATAACTGAAACGATGCAGCCTAACTTTGTTGCTCTAAGGTACAGCAGCAGCGCCCTGCCCGGGAGCTGAACCTGCGCCCTTTCGGTTGTAAGCTGACGTGCGTGACGCTGACAGTACGGTTCCGCTGCTCCTCTCTCTGCCAGGATGCAGAAGTGGGGGCTGAACACCTACCTATACGGCCCCAAAGACGACCTGAAGCACCGGCTGCTGTGGAGGGAGGTGTACTCCCCCGAGGAGGAAGGTACGGGGGCGGGGGGGTATTTCTCAGCCCCCCTCACAGTGTCTCACACGCTCTTACTCTCAGATGGACTGTTATGCTGAGCGCTTTTTCACAGTGCTGTCTATCTCTCCTGCCCTCTCTGTTCCTGGCCCCATTTTCTCCCTTTTCTCCTGCTTCCCCCTCCTATCCACCCCCCCTACCATCTCCCCTCCACACCTGCATCCACCTCTCTCATCTTTACCTCCTCCTACCTCTCACACCTGTACCTGCTCCTACCTGTCACACCTTTCCCTGTTTCCCTCTCTCCCCCCCCCCCCCCTCTCTCTGTCCCCCTCCTCCTTCCCACACTGCTCTCTCTCTCCCACACTGCTCTCTCTCTCTCTCTCTCCCACACTGCTCTCTCTCTCTCTCTCTCCCACACTGCTCTCTCTCTCTCACACTGCTCTCTCTCTCCCACACTGCTCTCTCTCTCCCACACTGCTCTCTCTCTCTCTGCTCTCTCTCTCCCACACTGCTCTCTCTCTCTGCTCTCTCTCTCCCACACTGCTCTCTCTCTCTCCCACACTGCTCTCTCTCTCCCACACTGCTCTCTCTCTCCCGCACTGCTCTCTCTCTCTGCTCTCTCTCTCCCACACTGCTCTCTCTCTCCCACACTGCCCTCTCTCTGCTCTCTCTCTCCCACACTGCTCTCTCTCTCCCACACTGCTCTCTCTCTCTCTCTCTCTCTCTCTCTCTCCCACACTGCTCTCTCTCTCTCTCTCCCACACTGCTCTCTCTCTCTCACACTGCTCTCTCTCTCTGCTCTCTCTCTCCCACACTGCTCTCTCTCTCCCACACTGCTCTCTCTCTCTCTGCTCTCTCTCTCCCACACTGCTCTCTCTCTCTCTGCTCTCTCTCTCCCACACTGCTCTCTCTCTCCCACACTGCTCTCTCTCACACTGCTCTCTCTCTCCCACACTGCTCTCTCTCTGCTCTCTCTCTCCCACACTGCTCTCTCTCTCCCACACTGCTCTCTCTCTCCCACACTGCTCTCTCTCTGCTCTCTCTCTCCCACACTGCTCTCTCTCTCCCACACTGCTCTCTCTCTCCCACACTGCTCTCTCTCTCCCACACTGCTCTCTCTCTGCTCTCTCTCTCC
>NC_050600.1:1242711-1252711 GCF_013368585.1 Megalops cyprinoides | reverse complement strand
GCCCAAACCGCCACCCGACACGCTGGACTCCGGGGGGCCAGCCGGCCCTGTGCTGGGTTCAGAGCGAGAGGGCAGGAGAGAGAGCGCTGACGCGCCCCCCCGCAGAGACGACAAGGGCCCGCGGGCGGAGAGCCGGGGCCGAGCGGGAGACAGCGAGAGAGGGGAGGAGAAGGGGGAGAGAGAGCGGGAGAAGGAGAAGAGGAGAGAGAATGGCTCTCCCTCCAGAAAGGGGCCAGGCAGGGGCGTCCGGGAGAAGGGCCAGGGCAGGGTGGCGTGTGGGGGGAAGGGCCCGCTCCGCGAGCAGGAAGTCCGGCTGCTGGTGGGGCTGTACTTCCTTCCGCATGAGCACGGCCCTGCAGCACAGCGCCTCCTGCAGGACCTCACCTGGCTCAAGTCCAACAGCCACTGCGTCAGCGCCAACAGCAAGAAGACCCAGCCGCACAAGGTCAGGGGTCACCAGGGCCTGTGTGCGTGTGCGTGTGTGTGTATGCGTGTGAGTGTGTGCGTGTGTGTGTGTGTGTGTGTGTGTGTGTGCAGCATGTGTGTATGTGTGTGTGTGTGTGTGTGTGCATGCCTCTGTGTCTGTGAGAGTGTGTGTGTGTGTGTGTGCACGTGTGAGTGTGTGTGCGTGTGAGTGTGTGCGTGTGTGTGTATGCGTGTGAGTGTGTGCGTGTGTGTGTGTGCGTGCGTGTGTGTGTGTGTGTGTGTGTGTGCGTGTGTGTGTGTGTGTGTGTGTGTGTGTGTGTGTGTGAGAGTGTGCGTGTGTGTGTGTGTGTGCATTTGCATGTGCGAGTGTGCGTGTGTGTGTGCGCGTGTGAGTGTGTGTGTGTGTGTGCAGCATGTGTGTGTGTGTGCAGCATGTGTGTGTGTGTGTGTGTGTGCGGCATGGCTGTGCCCACTCCTCTCCTCTGTCTGTGCAGGTGGAGGAGTGGCGGGTTCGGGCGGGGCGGTTCCAGGCGGCGTGTGACGACATCGCCTGGTTGCACAGCAGTGTGGTGAACAGCGTGAACCGGGCGGTGCTCTACGACCTTTACCCCTACGTGTGGGACCTGCGCAACACCGCGCTGGTGGCCAAGGCCTTCATCAGCTGGCTGGGTGAGACAGAAAACCACACGTCTCAGGGGAGGTTTGAGAGACAAAGATAGACCTAAACAACATCCTGCTCTGTTTTCATTTCTGCGTGTGCCCGGGGGGTTGGCTGGGGAGGCTTGTAGCTTTACTCACAGTTACAGTCAGAATGGGGTCGGTGATCTGACTTCTGCTTTTTGCTGGTAGCTGCAGGTGTGCAAAATAAATCCCAGCTGCAAGCAAAGGCGATTCAGATCAGCTGGGTTACACTTTTTTGCTTCACAGTTTTTTACAATCATTTTCACATGTGTCTCAACACATTCACCATATCAGAAGACTATGTGAACTAAACTCTGTCTTTTTTTTGTTTGAAGCCTTGTCACCATCTATACAAAAGTCATATTTGCATTGAAATGAGCATGTATATAGGCAAAAACATAGATGTAGTTGTCGCTGAAAAGATTTTTCCACTATTACTGTATATGCAAGTCATGGGCTACCAGTGAGAGAAAGTGCTTGGCTTCAAATATCTATGGGGCGTGGAGGATTGTAGGGGTGGATAAGATATGCTAAAGATTTTTTTCTAAAGGTTCAAGGCAAGGGAGAATGTTGCAGTAAGTGTAAAATTCATAAAAATTTAGAGGACACCATGGATCAGCATTAGGGCTACAGCAGACTTCTAGTGGTAGTATCGTGTTGTTGTTTCACTTACTGTATTAGAAATGAAAATCACTGCAGACTTTTTGTACTATAGTACATCTGAGAAAGAGCTTTCATGAGGCATAGTGCAGCATTTCAGATTTATTTGTCTGGTATTACAATATGTACTGCAAACTTTACTTTTTTGCAGCTGGATAATTTACTGAGGCAGCTCTGAGTTAAGTACCTCGCCTAAGGGTACAGCAGCAGTGCCCCAGCAGGGAATCGAACCAGCAACCTTTTGGTTACAAGTTTACTGCCTTGTTTACTTGTGGTTTACTGCCATTTTAGTGAAACAAACTGAGATCAGTGGCTCAGCCGTGCAGCAGGTTGATCTGTTGCACCCTGCAGCGAGGGTCTTAGGGCCACTGTGGGCTGGGGTTAGGGTTGGGCTTCCCCTGTGGCCTGCAGTGTGAAGCTGTTTCACACAGGAACTCTCTACCTCTCTCAGATGGCCGCGTGCTGAGTGACAGCCATTCTCTCGGGTCCTGGAGGAACTGCTTTCACTGTGAGTAGCAGCCCATGGGTCATTGTGCCATATAACTAAAGTAAAGTAAGCAAAAATACGCCATACCTCCCATAGGCCAGGTTACTCAGCACAGGTAAACTGTACTCTGTTTTGGTCACCACACTATAAAAAAATAATAAAATAACACATACGTGTGTGTGTTTGAATATACACATATATATGTATAGTACTACGACAGTACTGTCGTTTTAATGTCCTATATACTGTATTTTATGTATGAAGACCACAGAAAAGACACAGAGGGACAGCAGGACTGGTCCCAGGTCTTACCCTGGTATTCTCTGAGGAGTTTGTGCTGCTGAATGTGTCGTTGTCAGGGTTTGCTTTTAGACGGGCCGGGCTGAAGGCCTCGTCTGACTGACCTGTGGTGACCTCTGCTTTCACAGGGTGTGGCACCTCCACGGGCGCGGACCTGCTGGGGGTGGAGTCCGAGCCCTGGGTCTTCAAGGGCGGGCTCTCCGGGGAGGTGCAGGTAGGGAGATCTGCACTCATACCTGAGTTTTGGGATGAAGGGGTTAAAATCTATGGCGATAGAAAAGGCAATCCTGTAGTCTGAATCTGACAGCTGCTGCAGCCAACTGTGATAACAGCTGTAGCAACTGAAATATGTATCTGCCATTATCACCTACATGAATCTTTAAATTAATACAAGTATTAAAGTATAACCTTAATTGTAACACATACATTAAATAACAAACACATAAAAATATTTGAAATATTTGTGTCACAGCCTGGCAAAACCCATGTGAGACGAGTGTGCTTGTGTGTGTTTCTGTCCCTCAGATGCTGCTCCCTGTCGGCACCAGCAGTGAGCTCTTCACCCACCCCCCTCCTCTCTTCCCCACCAGCCGGCTCTACAACATCCGGCCCTTCCAGCACAAAGACAAGGTGAGAGCGCACACACACACAGGCACACACACACACACACACACGCTCACACACACACACACACGCTCACACACACACACACACACGCTCACACACACACACACACACACACACACACATACACACACACACACACACACACACACACACACACACACACACACACACACACACTCACACTCTCACACACACTCACACTCTCACACACACACACACACACACTCACACACACTCACACACACACACTCACACACAGGCAGGTGCACTCACGTAACCCGACACCAGAGTGCGAAGCGGCTGATTGTGTTGTGAACAGGTGGAGCTGTACCGAATGGTCCGTCAGCTTCACCTGCAGGCCCAGGGGAAGCCAGACTCCTCCCAGCCCCACCCTGACCTCATCGGAGACAGGTACGTCCCGCTCACCTGGAGGGATCTCACCTGAGTGTCAGTCTCTTACAGTCTCTTTTTCGTTAGCCTTGAAAAATGGAAACTCCCCAAGGCATCCCAGACAAAAAATAATATATTGCAAATATAGAGAATATAAATATTTTTAGAAAATACATATTTTAGCACAATCAGTATATTGAATTTATGTAAATTATTTCTGTTTTGGTATTTTGGAATATATATCTGCTTTGCATTAATGTATTTTAAATGTATTTGCACTATATTCTTGGGGTGAGCAACATATTTCTCAATATATGGCAATATATTTAATTGCTGGCACATGACTTAAAAATACCTTGGAACATGCAAATTTAATTGGACCTCGTGACATTGTGACTTTGATTTTAGTGTCTTTTTCTCTTTGTGTGTGTGCACGCGTGCGTGTGTGTGTGCGCGCGCGTGTGTGTGTGCGTGTGTGTTTCTGCGTGCGTGTGTGTGTGCACGCGTGTGTGTGTGTGTGTGCGTGTGCGTGTGTGTGTGTGCGTGTGTGTGTGCACGCGTGTGTGTGTGCGTGTGTGTGTGCACGCGTGTGTGTGCGTGTGTGTGTGTGTGTGTGTGTGCGTGCGTGTGTGTGTGCGTGTGTGTGCGTGTGTGTGCACGCGTGTGTGTGCGTGTGTGTGTGTGTGTGTGTGTGTGCACGCGTGTGTGTGCGTGTGTGTGTGTGTGTGTGTGTGCGCGTGTGTGTGTGTGTGTGCGTGTGTGTGTGCGTGTGTGTGTGTGCACGCGTGTGTGTGTGCGTGTGTGTGTGCAGGTATCTGGGTGCTTCGTTGGCTCTGTGCCCTGAGTACAGCTTCGTGTTGGAGGATGAGATGGGTGTGTGTGGTTGTGTTCTGGGGGTCCTGGATGTCAGATCCTTCATCAAGCGGCGTCAGGCCAGCTGGATCCCCGCTATGAGGGACAAGTACCCCACCCGCGCCCACGGAGGGGCGGGACACAACGGCGCCCAGGTACCCACACACGGTCAGACGGGCTCTGTTTGGGGGCGGGGTCAAAGGTCATGAGGAGATAGGCCCTTGTCATAGAAGCAGACAGAGAGTTCTTCATGAAATTTTACATGTCAGTACTGACACACACATAGCAGACAGGGCAAAGAACAACTCTGGATGTCTCTCAAGCAGTTCAATAAGGGAGAAACCTCTTCATATGATATTATATTACATTTGAACTTGGTCGTTTGGCAGATGCTCTTATTCAGAGAGTTATTATGAAGAGGTGCTCGCACACACACACAGCCACAGACATGGGTCAATCTGTCACACATCTATATGATACGGTAAACACTGGATACAGTAAACACTGTTTTTCTCCAGTGTTCACACTCTGGAGAGAGACACATTTCACACAATTCAGAGTCAGAGTCAGAGACATAAGTTCAGAGCTGTGAACACCAGACAGTGTCACACCCGTCCAAAGTCCATAACACCTCCTACACCACCACAAACAGAGCTTCCTCCATTTCCACTGTAACTGCAGTTTGTCCTCCATGCCTACAGGAGGCACTGCAGCTGTTCCAGGAGGACCAGCCTGACTACCCCGACTCCCTGCTCTACCACTTCCCCTCCCAGCTCCAGCTGGATGCCTTGCCTGAGCTGGTGGACTGCAGCGTGACCCGCAGTCTGTTCACCGCCCTTCTGACGGCTCTCAAGGCCAACGGTCAGTCCTGCCTGTCTGTCTGTCTGTCAGTCTGTCTGTCTCCCTGCCGACCGGCCTGCCCGTCAGTCCACTCGCCCGTCTGTCTTCCTGTCTGTCTGTCTGTCTGTCTGTCTAGGCTAATTCCAGCCTTCGTTTACCCATATTTCTGCCTGAACACATGACTGAGTGAATACACATGTTCCTGTTCCTGTGTGGTCCTGCATTTCAGCCAGTCTGCACCAGTGTCTGTGTGGGTGTACGTGAGACTAGCCTAAGGGCATGTGCTAAGTGGCTAAAATGTAAATGTAATTTACATGTATGTTTGTATATGAGGAAATAGTGTTGGCTTGGGTTTGCACCGAGTCCAAACTGATATCACGTGAAAGTAAACTGAAAGGAGGCTGAACCCAAAAGTATGTATGTGTGTATATGTGTGTATATGTGTGTATATGTGTGTGTATATGTGTATATGTGTGTATGTGTGTATATGTGTGTGTATGTATGTATGTGTGTATGAACACTGATGAGCCAAAACATTATGACCACTCACAGGTGAACCGAATAGCGCTGATCATCTCCAAACAAGGGCACATGTCAAGGTCTGGGTAGACTAGGTGGTAAGTGAGCAATCAGTTCTCATAGTCAACGTGTTGGATGCAGGAGAAATGGGCAGGAGTAAAGACCTGAGCGACTTTGACAAGGGCCAAATTGTTATGGCCAGATTACTGGGTCAGAGCATCTCTGAAACGGAAAGGCTTGTGGGGTGCTCCCGGTCAGCAGTGGTGAATACCTACCAACAGTGGTCCAAGGAGGGACAAACCACAAACCGGAGACAGGGTGTTGGGCGCCCAAGGCTCATCGATGCGTGAGGGCAACGAAGGCTATCCCGTCTGGTCCAAACCGACAGAAAGCCTACTGTGGCACAAGTCACAGAAAATTTTAATGATAGTTAAGGGAGGAATGTGTTACAACACACAGTGCATTGCACCCTGCTGCGTATGTGTGTATGTGTGTGTATAGGTGTGTATATGTGTGTGAATGTGTGTATGTGTGTGTGTATGTATGTATATGTGTGTATGTATGTGTATGTGTGTATGTGTGTGTATATGTATGTGTATGTATGTGTGTGTGTATATGTGTGTATATATGTGTGTATATGTATGTGTGTGTGTGTATGCGTGTGTATATGTATGTGTGTGTGTGTGTGTATATGTGTGTATATATGTGTGTGTGTGTATGTGTGTGTGTGCATATCTGTGCCTTTACGTTAGATTATCCTTTACAGTACGTACCGTAGCAGCGCCTTTACCGTGAGCATCAGAGCGTAACTCAGAGCGCTTTGCATCCCAGCATTGCCTCTGCCTCCGTTTTCTCGTGGTCAGTGCAACTCGAAGCGTGTGAATGAAGCCCCACATTCTTTCTGCAGCCTCTGTGAGGTAACTCCGTGTGTGTGTGTCTGTGCCTCTGTGAGGTAACTCCGTGTGTGTGTCTGTGCCTCTGTGAGGTAACTCTGTGTGTGTGTCTGTGCCTCTGTGAGGTAACTCTGTGTGTGTGTCTGTGCCTCTGTGAGGTAACTCCGGGTGTGTGTCTGTGCCTCTGTGAGGTAACTCCGGGTGTGTGTCTGTGCACCGCAGGGTCCCAGGGTGTGTTCTGTGAGGTTCTGCCCACGGACCGTCAGCGCCTGGAGCTGCTCACCAAGCTGGGCTTCCTGGAGATTCTGAGGGGCGAGGCGCGGGCGCGGGAAGGGGTGGTGCTGGGCCGGCTGCTGTAGGGAGAGCTTCGCAGTGTTCCTGGACTCTCACACCACACCTTCGGGGCACATGTTTCTTCTCTTACTGCTGGTGTTTACTTTCTGGTTTTTGGTTTTGTTCCTTTCTTCCTTGTTGATGGCTGTGGGGTAAGGCCTACACACTGCACATTCCCAGAGCAGCACACTCACAGACACTGCCATGCAGACCCAGGCTACCTGCTGCTGCTGAACCGAGAGTCAGTGTGCAGGACAGAGACAGAGAGAGCTGCCACAGGAAACAAAGCACACACACACTCACACACATACTCACACACATACTCACACACACACTCACACACACACACACACACACACACACACACACACACACACACACACACACAGGCCACAAAGCACACACACACTCACACACATACTCACACACACACTCACACACACACACACACACACACACACACACACACACACACAGGCCACAAAGCACACACACACTCAAACACACACACACAGCACAAAGCACACACACTCAAACACACACACACACACACCTTTCACCTCTGGTAAGAAGCAGAAGCTGACACATGGTGGTGTGTTGAGCTGGGGAAAATGTGTTCCGTTCCTAGCATTTCCAGAGCCCAGTTTTACAGTTAACGCAGCAATAATGGTCTTTTTGAATAATAAGAATGATATTTAGCATGATGTTTACTTTGGGGTGTGCTTTTGTTTTTTGTCTCCAGTGCTGTGACTCACTCATTTGCTTCCTGACTTTTTCATTGGGTCTTATTGCCGTGGCGACCATCATGGAAACATCGCCTGTTTCCATGGGGTTTATTCCTGGAATATTATGATCTGCATTGAATAAAAATCTAAACTTGAGCTTCAGAATGATAAAAAAACCGAGAGCCAACTTGAGACACATCTCTCTACTCTTCTCTTTCTGTACCATTTGAAATTAAGATTAACAATTAAAATGTTTTTTCTCTTCTCAAACAGCCATTCTCTGGTTCTTGCAGAAGCTGGCGTCAGTCACCCTAACCCTAACCACACAGTGCTGGCATAACCCTAACCCTAACCACACACAATGCTGGCATAAAGCAGCTGCCTCACACCCTGCCCTCAGGGCCTCCTCTGCTCACAGGGGGTTTCAGGAGTCCCAGCCACATCTTCCAGGCACACGGAGGGGGGTTGCAATATAATGTGTGCCTGTGTGTGCATGCGCGTCTGTGTGTGTATGAGTGTGTGTGTGCGCGAGTGGCATGGACACGGTGGCATTCTCAGCAGAATGTTCTGCAGTCCCTGTGAGGAGTCCGGAAGGCCTGCCTCTCTGCCCCTGACCTGCCTCTCTGCCTCTGACCTGCCTGCCTCTCTGCCCCTGACCTGCCTCTCTGCCTCTGACCTGCCTGCCTCTCTGCCCCTGACCTGCCTCTCTGCCTCTGACCTGCCTGCCTCCCCCTGAGGACAGGGAGTACACTCTGATGAGGGTTTGTACGTTTCGGTTTTTGGGGCAGAAACCACACTGAGAGGAGTCAGTGCTTCAGTGAGTGCCTCGCTGAAGCAGCTCTAGAAAAGCCTGCAGCCGTTAAAACTTTAAAGACGTAAGTATGCCTAGGTAGTACAGTGATACTTCACTGTCCGAATACACTGTCACTGTATTCGATATATGTAACCTTAGATCAGATTAGTTCTGGCTCACTACACTGACCTTGTGCTCAGCTTTAGCACTATCTGTGTCTATCTGTATGACCTGTACACATCTTGCCCTTGTGCCTGTCTGCCCACTGTATGCACTTTTGTACGTCACTTTGGATAAAAGCGTCTGCTAAATGAATAAATGTAAATGTAAAAGTATGCCACAAGCTCCTCCCTCTTGAACCAGATGCACCAAAACCTGCTGGTAACCACGGCAACTGTGAAGCCACTGCTGCTGCTGTTATCTCTGAGACCAGAAAAGCGGTTTCATCTCTCCCTCTTCCGTCTGACATTTAAACTGCTGTATGACCATCTAATGCCGTCTGATATGTATGTTCGCCTTTTTTTAAAAATGTTATTTTGGGTTAAACACTGTTGAAATATAAATACGAAGTATTTTAGTTTGTAATACATGCTACAATTATGACTCAGTTTGCACTCTCAGATGTCGTAGCAAATGTCGTAGGCCTGCCGCTGATCAAATGACATATTCAAAGGCCAGACCTTCAGCACATTTGATTAAGATTTTCAGATTTGCATACATTTTGCCTGTCCTTGAAATGGTTTCTGTTTTCTGACTGCCAGGTCAAATGACAATATGAAACATCAACTGGGTCCTAATACTCACAGGCCAGAGATTGGTAGATGGGAGATTGGTATTGGTGATGAAACTGCATATTTGCAGACAGTTGGTCAGGCATTGGCCAAAAACATCCCAGCGACAGAATGCCCCAGTTCATCACCACTGCACAATGGCACATAATCCAACGTTGAATTGTGATTTTATTGTGGAAACCTGCAAACCATTTTCACTGCAATTACTCAATAATTGGACTGTTCTTATATGGTACTTTACAGAAGAGCATAAGAACAAGTCTCACGATATTTACAATTTTAGCACAGAACACATCCAAATATTGAATGAGCATTCCCACAGGTACAAAGTAAAAAATAAAAGATCTTAGTAGCTGCAGGCTCAGGGAAGAAACTGCCTTTGGCCCAAGGTGAAGCCAATGTACATTCAAGTATGACTACATGGTTTTTTAAAAAAAAAACAGTTTGGCGACATCCAGTTTCAACCTGCACACATTGCCTGAAGTGCGTGTGCGTGTGCTTGTGCGTGTGCGTGTGTGTGTGTGTGTGTGTGTGTGTGTGCGCGTACAGGAATGCAACTCTTCAGCATGTTTGTGAGAACATTCATATTCCTCCGACCAACGGAGGGACAGTCTGAAACAGGAAGCAGGAAGTGAGGCAGTGAGGAGTGATGAGATAGGCGAGACTCACTTCCTTCTCACAGA
>NC_050600.1:1230211-1235211 GCF_013368585.1 Megalops cyprinoides | reverse complement strand
AGAAGGGTTAGGGTGAGAGGGAGAGAAGGGTTAGGGTGAGAGGCGGAGAGGGTTAGGGTGAGAGGGAGAGAAGGGTTAGGGTGAGAGGGAGAGAAGGGTTAGGGTGAGAGGGAGAGAAGGGTTAGGGTGAGAGGCGGAGAGGGTTAGGGTGAGAGGGAGAGAAGGGTTAGGGTGAGAGGGAGAGAAGGGTTAGGGTGAGAGGGAGAGAAGGGTTAGGGTGAGAGGCGGAGAGGGTTAGGGTGAGAGGGAGAGAAGGGTTAGGGTGAGAGGGAGAGAAGGGTTAGGGTGAGAGGGAGAGAAGGGTTAGGGTGAGAGGCGGAGAGGGTTAGGGTGAGAGGGAGAGAGGGTTAGGGTGAGAGGCGGAGAGGGTTAGGGTGAGAGGGAGAGAGGGTTAGGGTGAGAGGGAGAGAAGGGTTAGGGTGAGAGGTGGAGAGGGTTAGGGTGAGAGGGAGAGGCAGAGAGAGGTTAGGGTGAGAGGGAGAGAGGGTTAGGGTGAGAGGGAGAGAGGGTTAGGGTGAGAGGGAGAGAGGGTTAGGGTGAGAGGGAGAGAAGGGTTAGGGTGAGAGGGAGAGAAGGGTTAGGGTGAGAGGGAGAGAGGGTTAGGGTGAGAGGGAGAGAAGGGAGAAGAGAGGAGAGAGAGAGGAGAGAAGGGTTAGGGTGAGAGGCGGGGAGGGTTATGGTGAGAGGGAGAGAAGGGTTAGGGTGAGAGGGAGAGAAGGGTTAGGGTGAGAGGCGGAGAGGGTTAGGGTGAGAGGGAGAGAGGGTTAGGGTGAGAGGCGGAGAGGGTTAGGGTGAGAGGGAGAGAGGGTTAGGGTGAGAGGCGGAGAGGGTTAGGGTGAGAGGGAGAGAGGGTTAGGGTGAGAGGGAGAGAGGGTTAGGTTGAGAAGGAGAGAAGGGTTAGGGTGAGAGGGGGAGAGGGTTAGGGTGAGAGGGAGAGAGAGAGGGTTAGGGTGAGAGGCGGAGAGGGTTAGGGTGAGAGGGAGAGAAGGGTTAGGGTGAGAGGCGGAGAGGGTTAGGGTGAGAGGGAGAGAAGGGTTAGGGTGAGAGGCGGAGAGGGTTAGGGTGAGAGGGAGAGAAGGGTTAGGGTGAGAGGCGGAGAGGGTTAGGGTGAGAGGGAGAGAGGGTTAGGGTGAGAGGGAGAGAAGGGAGAAGAGAGGAGAGAGAGAGGAGAGAAGGGTTAGGGTGAGAGGCGGAGAGGGTTAGGGTGAGAGGGAGAGAGGGTTAGGGTGAGAGGGAGAGAAGGGAGAAGAGAGGAGAGAGAGAGGAGAGAAGGGTTAGGGTGAGAGGCGGAGAGGGTTAGGGTGAGAGGGAGAGAGGGTTAGGGTGAGAGGGAGAGAAGGGAGAAGAGAGGAGAGAGAGAGGAGAGAAGGGTTAGGGTGAGAGGCGGAGAGGGTTAGGGTGAGAGGGAGAGAGGGTTAGGGTGAGAGGTGGAGAGGGTTAGGGTGAGAGGGAGAGAGGGTTAGGGTGAGAGGCGGAGAGGGTTAGGTTGAGAAGGAGAGAAGGGTTAGGGTGAGAGGCGGAGAGGGTTAGGGTGAGAGGGAGAGAAGGGTTAGGGTGAGAGGCGGAGAGGGTTAGGGTGAGAGGGAGAGAAGGGTTAGGGTGAGAGTCGGAGAGGGTTAGGGTGAGAGGGAGAGAAGGCTTAGGGTGAGAGGCGGAGAGGGTTAGGGTGAGAGGGAGAGAAGGGTTAGGGTGAGAGGCGGAGAGGGTTAGGGTGAGAGGGAGAGAGGGTTAGGGTGAGAGGGAGAGAAGGGAGAAGAGAGGAGAGAGAGAGGAGAGAAGGGTTAGGGTGAGAGGCGGAGAGGGTTAGGGTGAGAGGGAGAGAGGGTTAGGGTGAGAGGGAGAGAGGGTTAGGGTGAGAGGGAGAGAAGGGAGAAGAGAGGAGAGAGAGAGGAGAGAAGGGTTAGGGTGAGAGGCGGAGAGGGTTAGGGTGAGAGGGAGAGAGGGTTAGGGTGAGAGGGAGAGAAGGGAGAAGAGAGGAGAGAGAGAGGAGAGAAGGGTTAGGGTGAGAGGCGGAGAGGGTTAGGGTGAGAGGGAGAGAGGGTTAGGGTGAGAGGTGGAGAGGGTTAGGGTGAGAGGGAGAGAGGGTTAGGGTGAGAGGCGGAGAGGGTTAGGTTGAGAAGGAGAGAAGGGTTAGGGTGAGAGGCGGAGAGGGTTAGGGTGAGAGGGAGAGAAGGGTTAGGGTGAGAGGCGGAGAGGGTTAGGGTGAGAGGCGGAGAGGGTTAGGGTGAGAGGGAGAGAAGGGTTAGGGTGAGAGGCGGAGAGGGTTAGGGTGAGAGGCGGAGAGGGTTAGGGTGAGAGGGAGAGAGGGTTAGGGTGAGAGGGAGAGAAGGGAGAAGAGAGGAGAGAAGGGTTAGGGTGAGAGGCGGAGAGGGTTAGGGTGAGAGGGAGAGAGGGTTAGGGTGAGAGGTGGAGAGGGTTAGGGTGAGAGGGAGAGAGGGTTAGGGTGAGAGGCGGAGAGGGTTAGGTTGAGAAGGAGAGAAGGGTTAGGGTGAGAGGCGGAGAGGGTTAGGTTGAGAAGGAGAGAAGGGTTAGGGTGAGAGGCGGAGAGGGTTAGGGTGAGAGGCAGAGAGGGTTAGGGTGAGAGGGAGAGAGGGTTAGGGTGAGAGGCAGAGAGGGTTAGGGTGAGAGGCAGAGAGGGTTAGGGTGAGAGGGAGAGAGGGTTAGGGTGAGAGGGAGAGAGGGTTAGGGTGAGAGGGAGAGGGTTAGGGTGAGAGGCAGAGAGGGTTAGGGTGAGAGGGAGAGAGGGTTAGGGTGAGAGGGAGAGAGGGTTAGGGTGAGAGGGAGAGGTTAGGGTGAGAGGGAGAGGGTTAGGGTGAGAGGGTTAGGGCGGCGGTGCTCACCGCTGGCGATGGAGAAGAGGTGTGTCCTCCAGCTGAAGGTGAAGAACAGCCCCCCCACAGCCATGCAGCCCAGAGCCCCGTTAAACCCCGAGAGGCCAGAGTACAGCGACGATGGCCGCACTGCCACCGACAGCCCTGCGACACACAGCACACAGCAGGTAGGGGAAATTCAGGGAAAATCCAAGATGCTTTATATGGAGGCCACACAGCAAACATACTAGAAACATTATATGGACCCCATACAGGATATCCAAAATTCTTTATACAGACCACACGCTGAGAATTTACCTTACATAGGCCCCATATAAAGAATATACAGGTAACTTTATACAGACCAAACACAGAATTTAGAATTGGCCCAACTTTCATATTCCATATCAATAGTGTGAAAAACACTTCCTGCAGGAGCAGTTCCATTCATGCCCAGCAGGGGGCATCAAATGCACACACAAGTGCTGTCCCTCCATATTTAATCATTCTCAGCACACACTGCAGCTGATAAAGGACAAATCACCGATAAACAGCAAATCACCCCTTAAAGAGAGCATTAGGATGGTGGTGCAGTGCGATTCTCTCTGCTGTCTCCATAAAGAAAATGCACAGATATTACCCTGGCCTACTCTGCCGCCTCTATTGATCCCTCAGACGTATCCCGTTCAGCTGAAAAAATAATGGTGTTTTAATGACTAAATGGATTTGCATGGGTTGAGGGTAAATACTGTAGTATGGATGTGATGTCTGGGAACAGCCTGAAGGCTCTGCAGGCCTCTCTGGGGGTGGTGTGAAAGAGCAGCCAGAGTGACTCAGAGGTGCTGCTTCTCACGTGTGCAGAGAGAGAGGGAGAGAGGGAGAGAGAGAGGGAGAGACAGAGAGAGAGAGAGAGAGAGAGAGAGAGAAAGGGAGAGAGAGAGAAAGAGAGAGAGAGAGAGAAAAAGGGAGAGAGAGAGAAAGAGAGAGAGAGAGAGAGAGAAAGGGAGAGAGAGAGAAAGGGAGAGAGAGAGAAAGAGAGAGAGAGAGAGGGAGAGAGAGAGAAAGAGAGAGAGAGAGAGAGAGGGAGAGAAGAAGAAAAGAAGAGAGGGGGAGAGAGAGAGAAGAGAGGGGAGGGGGGAAAGAGGGGAGAGTGAAAGAGGGGGAGAGCGTGGATACATTTATGAATCTGTCTGCTTGTTAAGCTCATCCATTTTAGCCATTTCCTTGCTGCCTGTTCTGTCTCTCTCCCTCCCTCTAAAATATAAATATCAGTTATATCAGTAACATTTTCATTGATTTTAGGTGTGTCAATAAAAAGACTTCAAAAGCAATGCACTTATTACTCTTTTCTCTCTCTCTTTCTGTCTCTCTATTCCTCTCTCACTTCATACCAATTACATTATCTGTCTTGCTTGCTTTCACTCCTGCCCCCTCTTTCTCTTTCCTCCTCTCCCTCTGTTTCTTTCTCTGTCTTTTTTTCCCCCTTTCTCTCTCACCGTGTTCTCTCGGCCCCGTCCCTGTGAAAGTTGCACAGAATCCTCAGCCTGCAGGTGCAGAATGCATCAGATCCTGATCAGGGATTAAAGGGTGTCTGTGCACCAGGAATCGAAGGGTTACTATAACTAATCCCGTAAACAACCACAACAGCCCCTGGTATCCTTCAAAACTAAACACTAAATAATGACAGATTCGCCCTCTGTTCATGTTGATATTGGACATTTCAGCCGTAGATGGAAGCTGAGGAGGAGGATGGGTAAGAATGTGGTAAATAGTTTAGTCACTCCTTGTGCAGCCCTGTGAAGCTGAATCAGAAGCGTGTTTCAGCGGGGACAGGCGGCACAGAAGCACAAAGGCCCAAACCCTCAGCGCTGTAGAGGCAGTTTCTACATTACAGAGGATGACATGTAGAATGAAGCTAGCGTATGAATGGAGAACCATCTGTGTGTGTTTGTCTGTATGTGTTAGTGCGTGGGGTTGCTGTTGTGTGACTCGAAAGGGCTGTGTGAAGCTAGTGTTACAGTGTAGCACACACAGGCACACAGATACACACAATACACATATACATCTGTACACACACACGCACACGCACACGCACATACACACACACACAGATACAACTACACAATACACATATACATCTGTACACACACACACACATACACACACACACACGCACACAGATACACACAA